>NW_006295560.1:608285-614905 GCF_000327345.1 Myotis davidii | reverse complement strand
GGCAGGGCAAAGGCGGCCCCAGGGCCGCTTGTGCCCTGCCCCCCAGTTCTTAGATCCCCCCTGGGTTTCTGATCACTGTCAATGGCAGGGGGCTTCTTCCTGCTTTCCCTTCGCCTCCCTGTATTGTGCCTACATATGCAAATTAACTGCCATCTTGTTGGCAGTTAACTGCCATCTGAGTTGGAAGTTAATTTGCCTATAGCCCTGATTAGCCAATGAAAAGGGTAGCGCCCTGATTAGCCAATGAAAAGGGTAGCGTCGTACGCCAATTACCATTTTCTCTTTTATTAGTGTAGATTCCCTATGCTGTATTTTACGATTTGTAATTAATTCCTTTCATCTTTTTGCTTATCCTCCTAACCCTTTTTCTAAAATCACATTTTTATTTATTTATTTGTTTGTTTGTTTATTTATAAATATATTTTTATTGATTTCAGAGAGGAAGGGAGAGGAAGAGAGAGATAGAAACATCAATGATGAGAGAGAATCATTGATCAGCTGCCTCCTACATGCCCCACACTGGGGATTGAGCCAGAAATCGAGGCATGTGCTCTGACCAGGAATTGAACCACAACTTCCTGGTTCATAGACTGATGCTCAACTACTGAGTCAGGCTGGCCTGTCCACATTTTTTTTTTAAAATCTCTAATGACTTTTGTTTCTGACTAGAATTCTAGTCAGAAGAAAAACCTTCCATGGTGAAATATTTACAATTGTCATCTTGCTTTCTATAGTACTAAAGAGAAGGTTATAAAAATACCAAAGCGCTATCCAATCATCAGTTAGAGCGGCAAATTTAGAATTCCCACTGGAGATATGGAAAAACTATTATTTACTCCCTTGGCATAAGGGACAGAAAAGAAAGTGAAATCATGAAACAATGGTGCTTTGGAGGAAAAAAATACCTGTCACTCATTGTTCATGTAATCAAGAAAGAAAAAGAAGAATTTCTATTGGAATTAATTTTTTCCTCTTTTTGTTTATCTTAATACAACCAACTCAAGGACACATGGCTAGTTGAGTGATGTCATGAAAGTCTGTGACAACATTTTTCTTCTTCTTCTTCTTCTTCTTCTTCTTCTTCTTCTTCTTCTTCTTCTTCTTCTTCTTCTTCTTCTTCTTCTTCTTCTAAGCCACGATGCTTTCCAAGGCATGTGACATTTTTCTCCACAATATCTGTTCTGACCTCATAGAGTTGCTATGGTGATTAAGTTAGAACAATACCCAGAAAGATATCTGACAAAGAGTAAGTGTTGTATTTGTCTGTTTATTTGTTTATTAAGTACATAAAGGAATTGACAAAAGTAGGTTTATAGTTATTTGTATGGAAAAAGACACGAAGATAGTAATTATTACAACAGCGTTATTAACTCAAAAGAATGTCACAATGCAACAGACTGTAAACATACTTTTGCCCGGCCTATGTTTTTAAAAGTCAGTTAACAATAGGTGCATTTCTAACAAAATCTGCTACTTACTACTTTATTAAAGTGAAATCAACTTTTTGGATTCATATAAATGAGTATAATCATAACTATACCAATGGTACTGTGGGGGAGGGGGAAAATTAAGGCAAATCAACAGTTGAAAATAACCAAATTTAATCATGCATGTAGGTACAGGGGTTCGACAAGAATATGAGACCAGAGGATAATTGGGAAGTTAGGCTTATATGCTAAGAATAAGGGGTGAGATGTGGTTTGGGAGTTCAAAAGAGATGAAGGCAATTCATATGGAGTTAAAAAAATGTTTGGTAGACAAATTTTTGTTGGGTCATCTTTAACAAATTGGACAGTCTCTGAGCAATGTTTCCTTCTTTGAGCAATTATTTGTTTTTTGTGTGTGTCACAAAATTTGATTCAACAGCATTGATGACTTCAATGTTCTAAAGACTTAAAAAAAAACAGTTGCCCATTATTTAGTTACAGCTCTTACACATGAATATTTTATTCAAATAATCAAAAACAAATTTAAACTGAGTTTGACAAATATTTGTACAGAAATTATAGCATTGACTTCTGATGATGTATGTGAATTCTGTTAAAAATTTCACCTGTTAAAGTGAAATTACTGAAGATTGATCTAACCAATGAAGCACCTTTCTTATCTTTGCAGAATTCAATGAAATCAATTGCAAAATTAATTACATTTAATTCCAGGAAAAGGGTTAAATATATAATATTTGTTCAAACAAAACTGACTTAGCAATCATTTATTACTAAGTGATTATATACTGACAGTTCTGTTTTTACTCAAAAGCAAACGCTGATTCCTAGTGTGTTTTTTTTGTTGTTGTTGTTTTTTTGTATTTTGCCAAGGACCAGCTCTTTCAGACATATACAGATATCCTTCCATCCACACTTACTCCATTTTTCCCACCAAAATCCTAACCTTCTCTTACACTTCACCTAATTTTACTTAAGATACTCTAATTAGATTCCCTTATAATGCAATAGAATCTGAATCTACCAGTTCAAAGCAAAAAGTGTCAACATGATGGCTCCCTGTACATCTCACCTCAAGGGAGTATACCATTATTGTCAGAAACTCCCTGGAGAGAGTGTGCATAGAATACCCCTTTGTTTACTATACTTTCTAGCAGAGAGAGAATAGCAGAGACTGATGGCTGAATTGTGTGCCCTAAAATTCATGTAGAGGTCATAACTCCCAGGACCACAGAATATGACTGTAGTTGGAGATAACGTCTTTAAAGTGATGGTTAATTTAAAATGAGACTATTAGGATAGGCCATAATCCAAACTTAGTGGGGTCCTTATAAGAGTTTAGATCACCCAAGGAGACAACAGGCATGTGCCCACACAAGGGACAGCCATGAGAAGGGGGTAGCCATTTGCAACCAAGGAGAGAGGGCTCAGAGCAAACCAAAACTGCTCTTACCTTGACATTGGAATTTCAACCTCCAGAACTGTGAGAAAATCAATGTCAGTGGTTTAAGCCATCCACTCTGTGTCATATAGTTAGGGCAGCCTAAGATAACTAATACTCTGTCCTAAAAAAGAGATTGTGTTTATGGATTATCTGCCTAATCAAATTAATTCCTAAGAGCATGGTCAATGGCCTCCTCTTTATCCCATGAGATGAGGATGGGATTTCTGCACTATGGTGATGTGTGTCCAAAACCACAACACTGGTCCCTGTAGAGATGTGATTTCTTAATGATGCAAGCTCACAAGATCGGGGAGAGGGACACCACATGCCCCATGGTGGCAGGAGGGGGATTACATTCAGGAAAAGTGAATGAGAAACTTCTTGGGGAGGCAGGTTGGGGCGTATCAAGAGGATGCGGTGATCCGTACTTCCACTGCAGCATGTAATCAGATGGTTTGCAAAGCCCACGGGACGGTAGGAAGGGAACCCAACTACTTAGGAATAAATAATATCTGGCCCTTGTCCCCTTCTAAAATATGGATTTTGGTAGGGAGTTTATCTGCAAGTGAAGAATATGGAGGGGAACTTGTAGATAGCCCATTTGAGTCTCTGCTGGTTTCAGGGCAGGTCAAGGCAGCACATATTATTGGGTCTTCATTTTGGACCTTTCACCACAGTGCTGTTTTCTATGCAAATATTTTCTCTCTCAACTCAGACATCTCATCTGAGTGTCTGGCTTCTGCTCACCAGTCCCACAGCCTCATCTACTCCACCATGTAGGACAACTGAAAGTGACGTCTCCCAGAATGACTTGCAGTGTCCCCAAATATAAACTGCCTTGTCTCAGAGAATTTACACTTACTGCTTTCACCTGGAACACCTCCCAAATCACCCACCCTTCTTAATTTTCCTAGAAGGCATAGAGAGTATTTCAACATCCTCCTTATGTGATTGAAGCTCCTGCTAGCAAAGTTCTATGAAGGGAGGCTGGGTCTTTATCTTAGCATCCCAAGTACTAACACAGGGCGTTCCTAAAGGCATATGCTCAATTAAATTTGGGGAATAGGCAATTATGTGTGAAAGAGATCTAACGTGCTAAGATTTACTATAACCTGCATCCTTTAATAAGTTAAGCATATAGAGGTATAAAAAAATTTTACAAAAGAAAAGATGGAAAGAAGGAAGGAGAATCAAGGTGGATGATATTTTATTTTTTTTCTATTATTCCAACAAATTTACTGTGGGATTCTTTCCCGTGTGCATGCAAGATTCTATCATGATGTCATATATTTTGTTCGTGACAAAGTTAATCCTCATATTTTACTAGCTGTGGAGACACTGGTGGAGCAGGCCATGGAACATTTCCGGCACTTGGTACCAGTGCCATTCCTGGCTGCCCATTTGGCTCGTACTCTTTCTAGCTCCTCTCTCAAAGCTTCATCGTATTGTAATGGGAAGTCAGTTGGATCCTTTTCGTTGAGCTTGGCCCAAAATTCCAGGACCTTCATCTTGGTTGTTTCTGTGTAAGCTTTGGGGCCCCAGAGGAACTTGTAGCATGGAAGATCAGTGTTGGGTACCTGGTGGTACTCCAGGTGCTCTAGCTTCACTAGATCTTTGGTGATAAGCTTCCTAGGTTCCCCATACATGTAGTGTCTCCTCCCAGAGAACACTCGCATGGAATTCAGGAAGTTCCAGACCTCTTCCTCACTGGCACAGTTGCCATTTATGAAGACCACACCCAGGACATTCATCAGGAGACCAGTCTTGGGTAACCCCCTGCCAGGACGCACCCTCCCCTTATTGGGGAGTTTCAGTTTGCTGACAAGTTCATAGGCCGGTTTGATTGTGTCCGCTGCCTTCAGCTCAACTGCAAAGAGTTCCTCAAGACTTGCACAGGCTCTCTTGAAAATCTCTGGAAATTGGCGACGGTACTTTCGGTCAATAATATTTACCATGTCTTCATGCAGAATGATCTGCTTCACTCTATACTTGTACATAACAAACTTCTGCAAGATCTTCACCTCCACAGTCAGAGGATCACGATCACGGCATGTGTTCTCTAGAGATAGGACCTCAGAGGAATATGAATGCTCCTCATCTTGACTTTTCGCAGATTTTGTGTGTAAAGCATCTGAAGAGGTAATAGAGATAGTTGGAGCTCTGCAAGATGCCTGGGAAGTATGAGTTGGATCACTAGCTGATGAGCTCTTGGGATTACTCTTCACACCAGAAGATGAGAAGGAGGGGGGTTTTTCTGTTGTGGCAGCTGCCTGCAACATCTTGCAGCTATCATCTCCATCTTGGGAAGCTTGTTGATTCTGCTTTTTGCAGTGCTTACTCTTGTGCTTCCGAGGCATGCTGACTATGGTCAGAGAAATTGGTCAGGAGGGTATTAGAAGGATAGGTAATGAGAGTCCCTGGTGGATGAAGGTCAAGAGTGTATGAGCACCTTTGGCATAGGAATAGCACCTTGATTGTAAGGAAGTCTGTATTTGCAGTTCTCCCCAAGGGCACCTATCTAAAAACCCTCAGGGTTCCAGATCTAATCATCTTGTGCTTTGGGTAAACTTTAGGCTGCATCCTGCCAGTCCTACCTCAAGCACACTGAGGTAACAGTAGGGGCTGGTAGTCTTGGAGTTTGAGGAGTCTATTATTTCATATTCAAGAACATCATTCAACTAGTGGGATGCCATGGGACAAAGAAGAATGAAGTGAAGGAGGCCCTCAACTCATCAAGCCTATCCAGGTATTCCCAGTGTTTACTTCTTAGTGGTGCGTTTTCTGTCCTGGGTCTTTGGGGTCCTCAGTCATCACTTAAGGGTCCTCATTTGGCTTCATATCAGGCCTTGTGGCCCCAACCCTTTAGTTGAATAGTGGCTACACCTTCAAACTAAGGATTTCACTTCCCATGGACCACATAAAAATAAGTGTTGAGCTTCAGCCTGATACCACCGTCTGGGGTTTTCAAGTGCTGATAGTGGAGTGGGGTCCGATGCCTTTTTATCCCTTCTATTTAGAGTGAATGTACCCTCTGCCCTTGCTTTGACCCACTATTCTCATCCTATATAATAAGAGAATGATATGCTAATTATCCCAGATATGCTAATTAGTCACAAGTATGCAAATTAACCATCACTCTAACACAGTATTAAGAGAGGGATATGCTAATTATCCATGTTATGCTAATTAGACATGACCAGTATGCAAATTGACTATCACTCCAACACAAAAGATGGCCACCCACCTGTTGTCAAAGATGGCCGCCCCCATGTGGACACAAGATAGTCACCACAAGATGGCCTGTAGGGGAGGGCAGTCAGGGGGAACTAGCCTGCAGGGGAGGGCAGTTCTGGGGGGAACAGGCCTGCAGGGGAGGGCAGTTAGAGGTGACCAGGCCTGCAAGGGAGGGCACATAGGGGGGACCAGGCCTGCACGGGAGGGCAGTTGGGGCGGGCAGGCCTACAGGGGAGGTCACTTGAGGGGGCCAGGCCAGCAGGGGAGGGCAGTTGGGGAGACCAGGCCAACAGGGGAGGGCAGTTGGGGTGACCAGGCCAGCAGGGGAGGGCAGTTGGGGGCAATTGGGCTGGCAAGGGAGCAATTAGGCATCAATCAGGCCGGCGGGGGAGTGGTTAGGGGGTGATGAGGCTGGCAGGCAGAAGTGGTTAGGGGAAATCAGGCAGGCAGGCAGGTGAGCAGTTAGGAGCCAGCAGTCTCAGATTGTGAGGGGGGTG
>NW_006295560.1:607678-608048 GCF_000327345.1 Myotis davidii | reverse complement strand
GCAAGAGGGTGGCACCCACAGCCAATAAGGAGGGAATATGCTAATTGATTGTCCCACCCTCAAAGATGGTGGCACCCATAGCCAATAAGGAGGGAATATGCTAATTTACTGCCACACCCTCAAAGATGGCGGTGCCCACAGCCGCAAGTTGACCGGCAGGGGAGGGCCATTGGAGGTGATCTGGCCAGCAGGGGAGCAGTTAGGCATTGATCAGGCTGGCAGGAGAGTGGTTAGGGGGTGATCAGGCTGGCAGGCAGGCGAGCAGTTGGGAGCCAGCAGTCCTGGATTGTGGGTTCAGGCCTAAACGGGCAGTCACACATACCCTGAGGGGTCCCAGATTGGAGAGGGTGCATGGGGCTGAGGGACACCC
>NW_006295560.1:602888-607663 GCF_000327345.1 Myotis davidii | reverse complement strand
CCCAGTACATGAATTTTGTGCACCAGGCCTCTAATATTCTATGATTTCTCCATGACCATTGGGCATGGCCCTCATATTAAGGCCAGGACCACCCAGAGGCCAGAGGGGAATGTGAGGATCTCCTCCCTGATAATTCCTGTCCTTGGTTCTCAAGGCCAAGTAAGGAATTACTTTCATGGTGTACTCACTTTTGTAGGGTGTGTGGTTAACTTGATCCTTGTAGTACTCACCTTGGCCTCTGGAAAGCCTAGAAATCCTCCCACTACTGGCCTCAGGTCATACCCCTTAGACCAAGTCCCTCCCGCATTGTGACACCATTAGAAGCAGTGATTACATCATCACATCATGCCGACAGTGCCCAGTATCCCATGGCAGCAACAAGGGTGGGGTCCTCTGGGCCCTCATTGTTCTGAGAGGAACCAACATTCTCACTCAAGGTTCTCACCTTGACTTCTTGGAACTCCTTCCTTTCCTTATTTGGGGACCCTGCAGTCAGAGCAAGGCCCTCACATCTCTGACACCCTCCCTTACAGAGGTAGTCTAAGTGCCCTGCCTAAGGAATCTCAGGGATAATGGCTTGGGCAGTCTCTATGCCACCTCATGTCTCTAGTGTCTATGTTCCTCAGAGCTATAATTCACAGTTCTGTCCTTGTTTCCTGGCAGGGCCTAGGTTGCCACGCTGTGCTCATCTAGGTCTCACAGCTGTAGGTCAATGCCCTCACTTCCTGAGGTGCCAGAGAGGAACAGTCAGGGAATGCACATGAGGCTCTCCTTGCTAGTGCTCAACCAAGGGTGACATCAGGATTCAGGGTCCGTGGGGCCTGTCTGTTCAGGGTAAGGGTGTGCCCTTAGTGCTCACTCAGGATCCTTCCCTTGACTCCTGGAATGCCCCTGGAGCTCATCTTTCTTTCACCTTAACATCACCCATGTACACACACCAAAGCTCTCATGTCCCTGAGAACCCTGAAAATTAGTGAGTCGATTCTCAATCTGACAGCCCTTCCATGGCTTTTTGGGTCTGACAGGAAATACAAGTCAGTTTCTCTGTGACTCCAGTTATTATGTGGTGTTTGTCTCCAGTCCTCATTCATCAGAATCCTCCTCTTGACTCCTGTCTCTCCTGTGAAATGCTAGACTGACAGAAAAGTACCATTGCTACATCTTCATGACTTCATTGAACATGCACCCATCTTCCTCTTTGTTTGATCCATTTCCTCATTGCTTTTCAGGGAATGGACCAGTGGTTCCTTGGGAGTGTGAAACTTCCAGTTTCCTGATGACACTGCCCAGATGAACATGCTTATAATGCCCAGACTTCCCTTTACTCACTTCTTAATTTATTTTTTAAATATAAATTATTATTGATAGTATCTGAGAATATTTAATTTGTTTTATATTTATCTTTATTGTGTCCACTTTTCCCCCACTGACCCTCTCTATTATGCCCCACCCCCTTGGCCTTCACTACACTATTGTCTGTGTCCATGGTTTATATATATCCTATCTAATAAAAGAGTAATATGCAAATTAACCATCACTCTGTGACAAAGATGTTGGTGCCCATAGCGAGGGAGGGTGGGGGGGCTGGGGGGACGCTGGTGACATCGCCTTGGCAATGTGAAACCAACATCCCACACCCCGGCCAGAGGCTGAGGAGCGGACACTGGGCTCGTGGTCACCCATAGAATGTTGGGCTCAAGGTTGCTCCCGGTGACGTGAGCCCAGTGTCCCATGCCCGGGCCATGTGGAGGGAGGGGCTGGGGGCCCAGCATCTTGCACCCTGGCTACAAGGAGGGAGGGGCCTCTGGCCAGAGGCTTGATGTGGGACACTGGCGTCATTGTTTATTTTCTCCTTTGTTTCCCTTGCCCTGGGTGATTTATCATCAAACATATGCTAGGAGAGATGTCTGAGATTTTGGTTTCTTCTAGAATTTTTATGGTTTCATGATTTATCTTTAAGTCTTTGGAGTTTATTCTTGTGTATGGTGTAAATTGGTGGTCCAGTTTCATTTTTTGCATGTACCTATCCAATTTTCTCAGCACCATTTATTGAAGAGACTGTCTTAACTACATTTTATGTTCTTGCCTTCTTTGTCAAATATTGAGTGTAATGGCATGGCTTGATTTCTGGGTTCTCTAATCTGTTCTATTGATCTATATGCATATTCTTGTGCCAGTACAAGGAAGTTTGATTACCATGGCTTTGGAATATAACTTGATATATGGTATTGTGATTTCACCTATTTTTTTCTTCTTTCTCAAATTGCTGTGGCTATTCTGGGTCTTCTTTGGTTCCATATAAATTTTTGGAGTATTTTTCCACATCTGTGAAATATGCTGTTGGTATTTTAATAGGAATTTTGTTGAATCTGTAGATTGCTTTGGGAAGTATGGACATTTTGATTATGTTAATTCTTCCAATCCATGAACACAGTATATTCTTCCACTTGTTTGTATCTTCCTCTATTTCATTTTTCAGTGCCCTGTAGTTTTCTGAATATAGGACTTTAATCTCCTTGGATAAGTTATTCCAAGTTATCTTATTTTTTTTGTTGTTGCAAATATATTTGGGATTGATTTTAGTTTCTGTTTCTGAGAGTTAATTATTGATGTATGTAAATGCCTTTGATTATTTGATGTTAATTTTGTATACTGCTATTTTGCTAAATTAACTTGTTGAACCTAGTAGTTTTATTTGGTGGAGTCTTAAGGTTTTTCTATGCACAATACCATGTCATCTGCAAATAATGACAGTTTCAATTCCTCTTTTCTTATTTGAATGACTTTTATTTTTTCTTCTTATATGATCACTGTGACTAAGACTTCCAGTATTATGTTGAATAAGAGTGGTGAAAGTGGATATAACATTGAGTATGATGTTGGCTGTAGGTTTGTCATATATGACCTTTATTATATAGAGGTATGATCCCTCTATTACCACTTTGTTTTTATAAAAAATGAGTGCTAGCTTTTGTCTAATGCTTTTTCAGCATCTATGGATACAATCATATGATTTTTATTTTTCAGTTAGTTTATGGGGTGTATCATAATTATTGATTTGTGAATATTGTACCAGCCTTACATCCCTGGAATAAATCCCACTTGGGCATGGTGGATAATCATTTTAATATATAGATGGATTTTATTTGCTAATATTTTGTTGAGGATTTCGGCATTTATGTTCATCTGGGATATTGGCCTGTAATTTTCTTTCTTTGCAGTCTTTATCTGGTTTGGGACTTAGGATAATGCTGGAAGCCTTCCTTCCTCTTGAATTTTTTTGGAATGGTTTGAAGAGACTAGGTTTTAGTTCTTCTTTTAATGTTTGGTAAAACTCCCCTGTGAAGCTGCTAGGTCCAGGATTCTCTGCCCCCCCCTCCCCGCCACCCCCCGGGAGATTTTTTATTACTTCTTGAATTTCATTTGTCGTTTTTTTGTCTGTTTGTTTTTGTCTTTTATGCATTTATGACTCTTCAGTCAGTTTTGGAAGATTATATGTTTCTAAGAATTTGTCCATTTCACTTTGGTTGTCCAATTTTTTGGCATATAATTGTTTGTAATATTTTCTTAAAATCATTTGTACTTCTATGGTGTCATTTGTTACTTTACCTCTTTCATTTCTAATTTTGTTTATTGGGGTCCTCACTGTTTGTCTTTTAATGTGTCTGGCTAGCCATTCATCAATCTTTTTTATCTTTACAAAGAGCCAGCTCTTTATTTCATTGATTTTTTTGTGTTGTTTTTTTAGTCTCTATGTCATTTATTTTAACTCTGATCTTTATTATTTCCTTCCTTGTACTTACTCTGGGCTTTTCTTGTTTTCTTTCTAATTATCTTAGTTGTAGGGTTAAATAGTTTATCAGGGATTTTTCTTGTTTCTTGAGGTAGGTCTATAGTGCTATGAATTTACCTCTCAGGACTGCTTTTGCTGTTTCCCATAAATTTGAGGTTGTTTTGTGTTTGTTTTAGTTTTTTTATAGGATGTTTTAAATTTCTTCCTTGATCTAATTAATAACTCATTCATTGTTCAATATCATTCTATATAGCCTCTTTGTGTTTGAATGTATTTGAGTGTTTTATTTCATTTATTTCTACTTTCATGCAATTGTGATCTAAGAAAATCCTTGATATGATTTCAATCCTCTTGAACAGGTCTGTTGTTATTCTGCCCCACCTTGCTGAGAGTTTTTATCAAAAATGGGTGTTGAATTTTGTCAAATGCTTTTTCTGCATCAATTGATATGATCATGTGGTTTTTTCTTTCAATTTGTTTATGTGATGTATCACCTTTATTGATTTGCAGATACTGTACCATCCTTGCATCCCTGGGATAAATCCTACTTGGTCATGGTGTATGATCTTTCAGATGTACTGCTGTATCCGATTTGCTAAGCTTTTGTTGAGGATTTTGGCATCTATGTTCATGAGGGATATTGGCCTGTAATTCTCTTTCATTGTGTTGTCTTTACCTGGTTTTGGTATTAGGGTGATGCTGGCTTCATAGAATGAGCTTGGAAGCGTTCCTTCCTCTTGAATTTTTTGTAGTAGTCTGAAGAGGATAGGTTTTAGTTCTTCCTTGAATCTTTGGTAAAACTCCCCTGTGAAGCCATCTGGTCCTCGGCTTTTGTTTGATGGAAGCTTTTTGATGACTGCTTCAATTTCTTCCATAGTTCTTGGCCTTTTGAGATTTTTAGATTCTTCCTGATTGAGTTTTGGAATGTTGTATTTTTCTAGGAATTTGTCCATTCCCTCCAGGTTGTCTAGTTTGTTGCAGT
>NW_006295560.1:599826-602023 GCF_000327345.1 Myotis davidii | reverse complement strand
CAGTGATGTCAGTGGTGTATTAAAGTCCCCTGTATGATTGTATTGTTGTTTATCTCTCCCTTGTTATCTTCTAGGAGTCTTTTTATGTATTTGGGTGCTCCTGCATTGGGTGCATATATGTTTTTCAGGGTTATATCCTCTTATTTTATTGATCCCTTTAGTATTATGAAGAGGCCTCCCTTATCTCTTGTTATGGCCTTCACTTTGAGGTCTATTTTGTCCAATATAAGTATTGCTACCCCAGCTTTTTTTTTTTCATTTCCATTTGCCTGAAAGATATTTTTCCATCCCTTCACTTTCAATCTGTGTGAGTCCCTTCATCTGAGGTGGGTCTCTTGTAGACAGCAAATGTATGGGTCATGTTTTTTTATCCATTCAGCTACTCAATGTCTTTTGATCAGAGCATTTAGTCCATTTACGTTTAAAGTTATTATTGAAAGGTACTTGTTTGTAGCCATTTCTATTTTTGGTGGCTGTTTTCTTTCAGAGCTTTTTATTTCTTCTTTTTTACACCAGTCCCTTTAGCATGTCTTGCATTGCTGGCTTGGTGGTGATAAACTCCCTTAGCCTTTTTTTTTGTCTGTGAAGCTTCTTATTTCCCCTTCAATTTTGAATGATAGCCTTGCTGGATAGAGTATTCTTGGATTCAGTCCTTTGCTTTGCATCACTTTGTAAATTTCTGTCCATTCTTTTCTGGCCTGATGTGTTTCTGTTGAGAAATCATTTGATAATCTAATGGGAGATCTCTTGTATGTAACTTTCCGTCTCTCCTGGCCCCCCTTCTCTCCCCAGCCTCTCCCCAGATTCCACTCGTCCGCACCTTCTCCCACTCTTCAGCACAGGTGAGCGTCTGTATGTGAAATGTCCTATGAACAGGGTTCAGTGAAAACAAACAAACAAACGCCGGCCACAGAAACGGGGAAGGCTGAGTCTCTGTAAGCTCCTCTCTTACCGGCACTGCATGGTCTGGTCAGTGCTTCAGGCTGCCCCTTTAGGCTCAGTCCTCTGTAATTACGGAACTCAGATCTCAAATCCCCCAGCGCCAACAGTCCCGCGGATCTCCTTTCCACAGTCAGGAGCTGTGCCTGTCTCAAGAGACGTGGCTGTGTGCCATGCTGTCTCCCTCTGGCCCTCTGAGCTCAGAGGTCTGGCAAACTTTCCTGCCCAGATCCCTGGTTTTACCTTTCCAGGGGAACTCTGCCCTTCCCAACTGCAAATTGTCTCACCAGCTGAGTATACTTCGCCAATTCGGGGTGGGTGTTATTAGTTTCAGCTGCTCACTCCTTCGCTCCTGGACAAGACCTGGGACACGTCTGCCTATTCCACCGCCATATTCTCTGGATCTGTTTTTGTTCATCAGTTTATGTTGTTCATTATATTCCATAAATGAGTGAGAGCATGTGATATTTATCTTTCTCCAACTGACTTATTTTGCTTAGCATATGCTCTCCAGTTCCATCCATGCTGTTGCAGATGGTAAGAATTCCTTCTTTTTATCAAAGCCTAATATTCCATTGTGCAGATGTACCACAGTTTTTTAATCCACTCATCTGCTGATGGACACATAGACTGTTTCAAAATCTTAGCTATGGTGAATTGTGTGCTATGAACATAGGGATGCAATTATCTCTTGTTATGGCCTTTATTTTGAAGTATATTTTGTCAGATATGAATGTTGCTAACCCAGCTTTTTAAAATTTTCCATTTTTTTTATTCCTTCACTTTCATGCTGTGTGAGTCTTTTGTTCTGAGGTGAGTCTCTTGTAGACAGCATATATATGGGTCATGTTTTCTTATTCAGCCACTCAATGTCTTTTGATTGGAGCATTTATTCCATTTATATTTAAGGATATTATTGATACCAGTGCATAAAATCCATGCACTCAGGGGGTCCCTCAGCTTGGCCTGTGCCCTCTCGCAGTCCAGGAGCCCTTGGGAGATATCTGACAGATGGCTTAGGTCCGCTGCCCATGGGAGTGGGCCTAAGCCATCCGTTGGATATCCTTAGTGCTGCCACAGAGATGGGTGAAGCTCCTGGCACTGAGCTTGCCTGCTATGAGTCCAGCTTCTGGCTGAGTTGCACAACCCCCTGTGGGAGTGCACTGACCACCAAGGGGCAACATCTGCATTGAGCACCTGCCCCCTGGTGGTCAGTGCACGTCATAGTGACTGGTTGTTCCACCATTTGTTCAATTTG
>NW_006295560.1:591319-599591 GCF_000327345.1 Myotis davidii | reverse complement strand
GCTCTTTATTTCACCGTGTATTTTGAATGGTAGTTTTGCTGGATAGAGTAGTCTTGTTTTCAGATCCTTGTTTTTCATTACCTTGAATACTTCATGCCATTCCCTTCTGGCCTGTAGAGTTTCTGTTGAGAAATCAGCTGACAGTCTTAGGGGAACTCCTTTGTAGGTAACAGTTTTCTTTTCTCTTGATGTCTTTAAGATTTTATGTCTTTGTCTTTAATTGTTGACCTTTAAATAATTATGTGCATGGGTCTCTTTGGGTTCTTCTTGCTTGGGTCTCTTTGTGATTCCTGAACTTGTGACTTTTTGCTTCATCAGGTTATGGAAGTTTTCAGCCATTATTTTTCTTCAAACAGCTTCTCTATACCTTATTCACTTTCTTCTTCTATGATGGGGATACTGTTATGTTTCATGTTGTCCCACAACTCCCGTAAACCAACCACCTGTTTTTTTTAATTGTTTTGTTGTTGTTGTTGTTGTTGTTGTTGTTCTTTTTGATTCTCTGATTGAGTGTGTTTTTTTCTACACTGTCTTCTAATTCGCTGATCCAGTCCATGGCTTCCCCTAATCTGCTGTGTATATCTTCCACTGTGTTCTTCACTAGTGCTACGTCATACTTCATTTCTGACTGGTCATTTTGCATAGATTGTATATCATTTTTCATACTGTTTCTGTATTCTTAAAATCATTAATATGAACTCTGTATCTGATAATTTGCTTATCTCCATTTCATTTAGTTCTTCTTCTGTAGAATTCTCTTGTTCTTTCATTTGGGGTTTGTTTCTTTGTCTCCACATTTTGGCTGCATGTTTGGGTTTGTTTCTATATATTAGGTAGATCTGCTATGACTCCCTTTCTTGGTAGGGTGGCCTTAAGAAGTGGTTGAATTGTGGGATCCAGTGGCACAGTCTCCTCGATCACCAGTCCTAGGTACACTAATAATGTCCATTGTATGTGTTGTGTGGACCCTCCTGTTGTAATTGAGTCTTGATTGCTATTGGTTCATCTGTGCGTGGATTCAACCCCCAGACTGACTGACAGTGAGGCCCAACCATCAACACAGTGTGCAGGCTGCTCTTCAGTTCCTTATCACATTAAGTCAGTGGTTCTCAAACTGTGGCTTGTGACCCCTTTGGGGGTCGGACTACCCTTTCACAGGGGTCGCCTAAGACCATCGGAAAACACACTTATATTTACATATTGTTTTTGTGATTAATCACTATGCTTTAGTTATGTTCAATTTGTAACAATGAAATTGGGGGGCACCACAACATGAGGAACTATATTAAAGGGTTGCAGCATTAGGAAGGTTGAGAACCACTGCATTAAGTGAAATTCTCCTCTGCAGGGTATGGAACCTGCCAATATCTCCCTGTGGATATACTGTGTGTGAGCATTTTTATCTGATTGTTATTCTTTTCTGTGAGGACCTGGTAGGACTCCTACAAGTACAACTAATATGAATTTAGGAGTCCCTATTAGACTAGACCCGCTTGGAGTTTTTAACTTTCAAGCTAGACTACACTGAGTCTCCAATAATTTGTCAAATACATATTGGAGCCAGTAACAAGTTTTCCCATCCTGGTACTGGCTCCAGCACTGGTTTCTGCTTTGGACTCCTGCACCAGTGAAGTTGTGATTCTCTGCACTGTGGGGACTAAAAAATATTAGTAAGTTCCCCCCCACCTTCTAAGAGCTTCTGGCTGAACTAATCATCAACTAACACAGACAGATTAACCGGAGGAAATCAACGTTTAATACATGTGCATGGGGAATTCACATAAGCATGAACATTCCAAAGACAATGAGGCAACATTGGGTATATAAGACATTCTTGGAGAAAAGGTGTGGAAGATGGTGTCTTAAATTTCAGAAATTAGAATGGTAATTGAGGATGGGCAGAAAATATATGGCAGAAATATGCTTTTTCAGCAACTCCGAATCCATGGGACAGAGGGTCTAGCTGTCAGCCATGGATTCTTTCTAACTAATGCTACAGTGAAGATTCTTTAGGTGATTAAGCCAATGCTCCCTTCCCAAAGCAGGCCTCTCTTTCTGAATTTTTTAGGCAGAAGAGGGGGCTAGGGTCAAAGTTCCTTCTGAGTTTTGTTTCTTAATGAACAGCTTAAAATCAATATCCTCAAGAAAGGCAGTTTCAGGGTGTCAAAACCTTGGTTCCCTGTAGTATCCACCACTCTATCTTTTCATTTTGAGGGGCAGCATTTAACCTAGTGACCTCAATTCTCTGTTGGGTCTAAGAAGAGTTGTCAATTTTCAGTTTAGCTTATTTGTTGTTAGAAGAATGGGAGTAACTGTTTAATTTCCTTACATGCTGGACTTGGTCACACTTGCTTATGACCAAGAAACTCCACTTTCAAGCTCACCCAATTTGTTGGACAGAATGAATTTCCTTTTGCCTATAGGATTTGGAGTTGTTTTTATTTCCTGGCATGCTTAGAAACTAATCTCCATACCTAAAAACAGCCTGCACTTTCATGCCACATTGCCTTCTCCTTGAGCCATTGAAACATGGCTAATTTCTTCTTCAAGACAAGCAGGATAGCAAGATCACTCCTGATAGCAACATGGTGTCTTATATAATGTCTGTTATCAGGGGAGTGACATCTAGCACCTTTGTCATAATCTATTCCTTGGAATCAAGCAACAGAGCCTACCTACACTTGAGGATAGGAGAACACAAAGGCAAAATCACCAGGAGGTAAAGATCCAGTGGCCCCAATAAAATTCTGTCTGCCAAAGTCTGCCCCGTAGTCCCTGTTTTTCATGTCCTTCTTTTATGCAAATACATGTCACCCAGCCAAGATCCTCAAAAGCCAGATTCAATTACCACATTACCTCAAAATTCAAATATTATTATCTAAATGAGGCCCACCTGCAAATAATGGTGAGACTCTATGGCAGGGGTCCTCAAACTTTTTAAATAGGGGACCAGTTCAAAGTCCCTCAGACCGTTGGAGGGCTGGACTATAATTTAAAAAAAAAACTATGAACAAATTCCTATGCACACTGCACATATCTTATTTTGAAGTAAAAAAAAAAAAACAGGAACAAATACAATATTTGTATTTGCATGTGGCCCACAGGCCATAGTTTGAGGACCCCTGCTCTAGTGTTTTATTTTGTGAGTTATACCAACTGGGCCAACTACATCTTTATGGGTGGATCTATGACATAAAAGAGGCATCTGATCTCTCTGACCACAACCAATGTACAATGATGAGACAGGCATAAAATGACAACTGTGGACAGGTATAATGAAATGTAGAAAAGGGTCTCTAGAAAATAGCAGTTCTGAAATCCCAAAGAGTAAAGATTGTCAGTTCCTTGATTTGATATCAAAGCCTCAGAATAATTCTCCTGGCTCTCACCTTCATCCAGTAGGTTCCTGCTTCCAACCTTTGTGTCATACTTATTTTTGTAAATGAAATGCAGACTGTATTTGCAGTTGAGAATGTAAAAGAATTATTTTGCCAACAGTCATTCAATGCAGTGGTACAAGTACCCTTCACACCTACCTAGCCTACTCCTGTAGAAATGTCCTCCCTCATTTATCCAGGTTCAAAGATAAATGCTGTGTGATTTTGCATTTACAGGCTTTAATCTATAACTCTGCAGTAAATCATTTGAAGCTTTAGTGTCAGTTCTCCACTCCCATCGCCTTACCTCACCATCAACAAGGCTATACTTTAACTTTGAGTGCTACTGAAGCACTGTAGTTTCCCAGTATCTAAACAGATTTGTCTTAGGGCATTTATACTCAATGGTGTTTGCTTACATTCCCACCTTCTACCTCCTTCTTTTTAATTATCGTTCACAACTTCCATGATACATACAAAGGTCCAATTGCGCCAGTGGCAGAAATTGTAGCATTCCCAGAAATAGCACAGTGTCTTCCAAAAAGCAGATACCTAATTAATACTTAGGGATTGAATGTGCCAATAAACACAATATCTGATTGATTAAAATTTAATTTCTCCTACATTCCTAAATAAACTAAGTAAATCCAAGTGTGTGTGTATGTTCAAAATTTTCAAATAAAATATAAGTTTAGGGAATCTAAGGGTTGAGCATCTTTCATTTGATTGACCTCTATTTCCTGAGCACAACAATTTTACTGCTGAGTTCTTGAATATTTCCAAATACACAGTTACTTAATTGCCACATTATCCTGTTTCAAATCATAAAATAAGACAGAAAATTTTCCAATTTATTTTACAAAATTCCAACTTCTGAGCATGGGCCACGAAGTTTCAATTGCACTGTATGTGCATGCCCACACGTGGTATTTTGTGGAAGAGCCACACTCAAGGGGCCAAAGAGCTGCATGTGGCTTATGAGCTGCAGTTTGCCGACCACTGATCTACTAGCCTCTTGGTGGTTTGATGAAGTGCCGAAGTGTAGAAAGAAAGAAAGAAAGAAAGAAAGAAAGAAAGAAAGAAAGAAAGAAAGGAGAGAGGGAGGGAGGACTAGGTTACACTTAAATATCCTGATTGTAGTAGTGGTTACATGAATAAAAAATGCTAAAAAAAAAACAAACCTTACAGAACTATTTCAACTCCTCTGTCAAAAAGGTGCATATTAAAACTTTGTAACATGAGTTAAAATTCAGTTTAGTTCATAATATTGTGCCAATGTCATTTTCTGAGGTTTTGATAAATGTACTGTTATACATAGGCTGATATCTTAGGTTGAAGCTGGGAAAAGGTACATGAGAAGTTTGTGCTATTTCTACAATTCTATGTCAGTCTAAAATGATTTTATGCAAAAACATTTAAAATGAATAGGAAGGCTATAACTCATAGTGAAATTGCTAGTGTCCACCAATGTTCACTTTTTTTCTCACCTAGTATAGCATTTCTGAGGCCCACTGTACTTGACTGGGCTTGTGGTTAGAATACACTTATGATAAAGGTAGTGATTTTAAATAAAATTCTTAGTGATACAAAGGCAGTGGGATATGATAAAATTGCTTATGTAAACACAAAAGGAGAGATAAGGAATAATCTCTGGGTTATGGCTGATGAGAAAGGTCAAAGTAAGGAACAAAATGATAAAAAGGGGGAACTAATACATGGACATAAACATATTGCTTGCATGCCTTGTTTCAGCTGTCTGACTATTGGCACTTGGCAACAATGGATACAATATTCTTTTTTTTAATATATTTTATTGATTTTTTACAGAGAAGAAGGGAGAGAGATAGAGAGTTAGAAACATCGATGAGAGAGAAACATCGATCAGCTGCCTCCCGCACTCCCCCCACTGGGGATGTGCCCGCAACCCAGGCACATGCCCCCGACCGGAATCGAACCGGGGACCCTCCAGTCCGCAGGCCAACGCTCTATCCACTGAGCCAAACCGGTTTCGGCACAATATTCTAAGTAAGGAAGGACATCGATACATTCAACAGTAACATCTCAAACAGTGAAAGATAATTTAAACTTCAATACAGATCATGTGAAGACTGTGGAAATGGCTAGTAAATACCATCTTAAAAATTTTAAACATTTTTAAAGTCACATTGCTTATAGTGAATAAGCAATGATGGATATTTATGTCTACATTTTTCAAAACTACATGACCTTTTTATGGGATGCAAATTTCCCACCTGTGGGATAAGGAAAACAAGGGACCTAGCCTAGGTCCTTTCAGCTGCTGAAAACATTTATGAAGATGTAGGGTGGGAAGGGGCTCAGCTATCAGAAGAGACATCAAGAAGAGCTCTCCCAAAAAGGGGAAAATGGGGCCAACCCAGGAGGAAACAGGAAGAAGAAAAGTGAAGCAAAAGTGGTATTAGGAGAGGAGAGTCACTTCCATAGCCCAGCAGAGCAGGAGAAATGTAACACAGAGAGTGAGATTGGCTGGAAAAGCACTAAGTCCCTGAGTTTCTCTGAGCCACTGTAGCCACCAGCCCTGCAGAGAGCAGTGCATCTGGAATATCCCTGAAACATTTTGCTGTACTCACTATAAGGCTGAGATGAGAACAGGATTTGTCAGTTGCCATGTTGCTTGTTCACATGTTTAAGGAGCCAGGAGAGGTCCAGCAGACTCTCTTCGTCTGTGCTCCCATCTGTCTGCGTGCTCCCTTCAGTCTCCATCACTGGACTCCCTTCTGTCTTGCATGCTCTCCTCTTCAGAACTCTCTTCTTGGGTGCTCTTCTCTCCTTTGGACCCTCCAGCTGGCTATAATGCTCCCAGCCCTGACCCCTAGTTTTGGCACTCCTCCCCTTGCTCTCAAGCTCTCCCCCTAGCTCTTGGGCTCCCCTGCTATAGTCGGCATGGTTTGGCTCACTAGTTATTTTACTCTTCTTTATTTCTTGTATTAGGGAAAAGAGCTATGTAAGACAATGACATTGGTTTCCATTTTATGGGTCTTAATAAGAAAATGTCATCTTTTTATCTCCTTATTGTAATGAATGTTAGAAAGGGTAGGACCAAATTTCAGATCCCATCAAATAGGGCTACAGAACTATTATTTTGAATACTACTTTCTTGTTAAGTTCTATTTGCCATTTCTAATGTAATTTTTAAAACCTTATTTTAATCACTTGCATTATTATTTTTTAAATGATCAAGAAGATATATTTCCCATTGCTTTGCAGAGAGAGTGAAAGGGAGGGAGGGAGAGAGAAAAACATCAATGTGAGAGAGACATATTGACTGGTTGCCTCACCCACTGTTTCCCAACCAGGGTCAGGGAGAGAAGCACAACCTAGGTAAGTGCCCTAGACCGGGAATCAAACCCACAATCCTTTGGTGTGCAGACCTATGCTCTAATCAATGAGCTAACCAGCCAGGGTGCATTTTTACGTGTTATCTTACTGTAAAGTGATTTTTATATAAACATTATTAAATTATTTCTGGAACAATTGGGAAACAACTATATTAATGAATAAACCAAGTAGTATCATTAATAGAGAAAAGGTATAAGAAATGGCAAAGAAACATTTTTGTAAGGTATAAAAATGTCAAATCACTCTATTGGACACCTGAAAGTAATATAACCAATAGAAGACTGTATGTCAACTATACATAAATAAAAAATTAACTAAAAATAACATTTTTAAACAATAGAGATTTTAAAAAGAGAGAGAAATTTAATTTTAGTCGGTGTGAGGATTGTTATATCTGGATGTTTAAATCAGAATAAAATGCAGAATGGGTAGAAAATTGGCTGGTTGAGTGATGAAGGTACAGGGACACAGAATCTCAATAACTAATGTGTGCCTGAGAAATTCACAAAACAGAATATTGAGCAGCAAAAAGTACAGGAAACTGACCATTTTCATCAAGGAATATATAATACAGGGTTGCAGAAAGCTAAAATGACAGAACATATATTATAATCATGGAGAATACTAACAATGGCTTTATGATCCAGTAGTGACATGTAAATATCCAAAAGGAAAAATGGAACATCGAAGCTTTTAGAATTTCAGCAAGGGCATAATAAAGAAACAAGATGGTAGAATGGAAAAAGAAGAAAGTGTTTTATTTACAGGACTGAAATGCTGGTTGAAATATAAAACTGTATTAGGGAAATTACTGGTGTTCATTCATTATTTTTTATATTTGTGGAGAATGTAGACACATTTTAAAGTGGAAAAAGTAAAAATATTATGTGAATTATATTGCAAAGTAATATGTACATGTCATCTATAACAGAAAATCTACAGAATCACCTTTGGTTAAACTTGGGGATTGATGAATCATGGAAAGAGGGCCATGGTTGGAAAAGACAAAGAAATAAAAATATTCACTGGAAAAGAGTGAATATGATTCTTTTAAGAAAGAAAAGGTTATTTAACTGATAATGCCATAGGAAGAAAATCATAAGGCACCAAATAATATGAGCAACATGAGCAAAATCATTCACGCCTTTGTTAGGAGGAAAATTTATGAATGAAAACCTTATGATTGAACTACACTGAGACCAGAAAATAAGTATCTGAGATGTAACTAATGACTGGGAAGGTAAAAATTTACACAAGAGAAGAATTAAGAAAATCAAGAATCTCAATTCTGTTTACATGGTATTTATTTCCTGAAAGATACATGTTACCTCAAGAAATGTAGCATTTGGAAAATCTGTTTCATTTTGCATTGTTTGCCAGAAAATCAATTAAGTTTTAAAAGTACATTGTCAGTCACTACTTGGAATTAAAGGCAGCAATGAAAAATTACATATTTTAAATAGCAAAACTGTATTATTTAAACTTGGACAACAAACATATAAACCACTAGATGACTA
>NW_006295560.1:586295-590567 GCF_000327345.1 Myotis davidii | reverse complement strand
AAGTGGCAGCGGCAGGGGGCTTCTTCCTGCTTTCCCTTTCGCCTCCTTGCATTGTGCCTACATATGCAAATTAACCGCCATCTTGTGGCAGTTAACTGCCAATCATAGTTGGCAGTTAATTTGTATATAGCCCTTATTAGCCAATGAAAAGGGTAGCGTCGTACGCCAATTACCATTTTTCTCTTTTATTAGTGTAGAAGATATTAATTTTGTTTTATTGCTTAAAGTATTACAAAGAGTAGTACATATGTCTCCTTTTTCCCCCCCTTGACCTTCCCCCTGCTTTTAATCCTCAATCAATGATATTTTATCATTGATTTTTAGGGAGATTGGAAGAGGGGGAAAGGCAGAGAGAAACATCGATGTGAGAAAGACACATTGATTGGTTGCCTACTGCATGTGCCCCAACAAGGACCAGGGCTGGGGAGGAGCCTACAACCAAAGTTGACCAGAATTGAACCCAGTACCTTTAGGTCCGCAGGCTGACAAACCAGCCAGGGCTGCCCTACATTTTTTAAATGGCAGTTGATGATATAATTTTCATCTCAGATGATACCACCCACTTTGCTTAGAATATTTTTGAGTCCAGGAGATGTCATAGAAGATGTAATTATCTCAGACAAAGAACACTCAGTGAACCAAAAACTGGCCTACCTAAGGAAACTAAGTAAAATTTCCACATTAGAGTGCCTGTCATTTAATTCAGGTGAGCAGTTGCCTTCCCCAGCCGTATGTACTGCAAGCTTCTAGAACTGATGTCAAGGTACAAGTCCTTCCATCCCTCTCAGGTGCCCTTCCATCCACACCAGCTCTGTTTACATTCATTACACCCTGGACAAAAGTTAGCTCTCACTTAGAGTTTGCCAAACTCCCTCAAGCCAAGTGAAATACCCTTTTAAGGGAGCAGGTTCAGGGTAAAGGGTCTCAGCACAGTGACTCCTTGGCATCTCAACTCAAGGGAATGTCGTCTCTATTTCTCAGCAACTGCCTGGAGATGATGAGCATAGAACACCTAGTTTTCACATTGTGTCCACCGGCCCTGTGACAAGAACAAAGGCTACATTCCTATCCTGACCAAGGGGGAGATTTCTCTCTGGTTTACCCACAGTGCCAAAGTAACCTGTAGCAGCAGTTGTCATATATAGACTGAATGCTGGTGTCCCCCTTCTGCAACTCCCCAATTAACATGCTGCAGCCCTAACCCCCAGTGTGATGATGTTTAGAGTTGGAGATTTGGGGAGGTACTTAGGTTTAGTTGATGTCATGAGGATGGGGTGGCCAGGATGCCATTAGTGTTCTAAGAAGCACAAGAGAGAAAAAAACCATCTCTCTACCTGGCCAGGGCACTGGGAGGAGACCATCTGCAAGCAAATAAGAGAGCTCTCACTGGAAACCGAATCCACTGGCACGTTGATTGTGGATTTCCCAGGCTCCAGAACTGTGAAAATGAAACTTATATCCCACTAAGGACTTACAGTTGCCTAAATTTCCAAACTGCCTTGCTCAGGAACTTTCTGCCTAACTGCTCTCATAAGGAACACCCTCTTCCTCACCCATTATTTTTACTTTACCTCTAGGTCCACGGGGTGCTTCAACACCTTCCTCATATGAGTGCAACTTGCAGGTGATAAAATTATATGAGAAGAGGCTGCATTTCCTTTAGCATCCCCAGTCTTAACACTAAGACTCCCCAACAGCAGACTCAATGTGTGGTGGATAAAAGAGCCAGCAAATACAAGATATAATTTATAAAGATTTAATTTCTCCTACTTAGTGAATAAACTAAAAACATAAAAGTATAACTCAGTTAATTTTACAAATATGGAAATTAAAAGGAACAAGGAAAACTAAGAATAAGCATGCTTTTTGTTTTCTATTCCATTATCCCAATAACTAGACTTGGGATCCTTTTACACTTTCAAGAATATTATCCCTATTGAGATGTTATATATTCTGGTCTGAAGGACGAGAAGCTTTAGATTTCTCTACAGGTAGAAAGGTTGTGCTGGCCATGGCCCTGGAAAGTGCAGTGACTTGGGCAGTAGTGGCAGCCCGGGCTGCATCTCTGGCTTGGGCTCTCTCTTTCTCATCTTGCAAAGCCTCCTGGTAACAGTGTGGGAAGGCACTGGGGTGGGTACCATTGACCTTTGCCCAAAACTCCAGCACTTTCATCTTGCTGGTTTCAAGGTGTGCTTTTGGACCCCACAGGAACTCAGAACATGGAGGATCACTGTGGGGCACCTGGCGGCACTCCAGGTACTTCAGCCTCACAAAATCAGTGATGAGCTTCCTGGGCTCCCCAAAGATGAAGTGCCTCTTCCGAGGGTACACATGCATTAGACGCAGATCTTTCCAGATCTCTTCCTCAGAGACACAGTTGTCATTAATGAGGATCATACCCAGGATATGCATCAGGAGACCAGTCTTGGGGAACCCCCTGCCAGGACGCACCCTCCCATTATTGGGGAGTTTTAGTTTGCTGACAAGGACGTAGGAGTGTCTGGCTGAGTCTGCTTCATTCAAGTCTAATGCAAAGAAGGTTTCAAGTTGCTCAGAAACTTTCTTGAGCAACTCAGCAAATCGGTCTTGGTAATCTTCCCCGACAATATGCAGCATATCAGCCTTCAAAATGGGCTTTTTCAATTTAAACCTGCTCAGAAGGAATTGCTCCAAAGACACAGTCCTGATTTGGAACTCATCCATGTCTGAGACCTCAGTGACGAGTGAGCTCTCAGAGGAGACAGGCTCATCCTCCTCTTGGCTGCTGAAAGCTTCATCAGACCCAGGGCAAGAAACAGCTACAGAAGTAGTGGTGGTGGTTTGTGCTCTTTGAGGGCTATGGGAAGTGTTACGTGACCTAGCCATAGGCAGACCCTGGCTAATACCTTCATGCTGAGTAGAGAAAGAGGGAGTAGACTCCTCTTCTGCTTCTGCAGTGGCCTGAGCATTGCCACGATTCTGAGGCTCACTTCGGGCATGATGGCGTTTCTTGTTTTTGCGATGCCGAGGCATGATGTCACTATGGTCAGGAACAGCAGGCAGGAGTCTGGACCAGGATGAAGGAGAATGAGATGGTGCGAGTGTCTTCAGCGGCGAGATGGATAGTAGCTTGGCTTTAGCTAAGGCTGCCTCTGCAAGTTTCCTTGAAGGCAGTGCTCTAGCAACCCACAGGGCTTCTGTTCTAATCAATCTGTTCTTTGAGTAAGGTGGTGAGATAGTTGCAGGTAATCTTAGAGTACATCCTGGTTATCCTGCCTAGGGGAAACAAGGGTGACAGCAGAGGGGTTGTCAGTGGGAAACCTGTGCTGTAGGGTGTCACATACTTCTGAGTCCGCTATCAAAATCATCATGTGAAATATTGGCAGGTCCTGGCCCCCCTCTACTCTGCTGCTGTGAAACTGACACCTCAAACCAAAGCTAGCAGCTCTCTGAAACCCAAAGGAAACAGTGAAAAGTTCCTTAGATCCTATGCCTGTCGGGGGACACCCAAGTGACAGTTATGTGGGACCTTGCAGGGTATTTACCTGGTCTCCAGGTAGTGCCTGGTATACATACCTCCCTTCTGCTGACTGGTGGCTGCACCCTCACACTAAAGACTTTTTTCTCTTATATTGGATGGAAATAAGTGAGAGTGGGTTTCAGCTTAGCAGGCCTACCCTCAGCCTTCAGGTGCTGAATGTAAAGATGGGGCTCAGGATTCTATCTTATTCAATGGTGGGTGGGCCCTTCAATCTTTCACTTGAGGTTTGGTGCAGTGGCCTGGGACCCCTCTCTCCTGCCAGCATTTCGGGACACTGCCCTTCCATGAGGATGAGGGTCACCCCACCTGCCCAGTTCTCCAAGACTGACAATCGGGGCTCTCCTACTGCAGTCCTGGGTGTTCCCTCAGATATCTTGGCCCAGGGAACTGGCCCCTGAACCCCCGGGAAGACCTGGCTATCCTCCTCCTGGCGAGGGTAAACCCCGCTCATAAATGAAAGCTGCCAACCCCTGGGCGGGCGGCCCCATCCCCGCACCCCCAGCCCAGCGGGCAGGACTCCCAAGGAGCAAAGGAGAGTCAGCCATCATTTCCGGAATCCACTGATATCTTAGTCCAGCAGCCGGGCGGGGACTCCCGGGTCCGCAGAGGCCTGGCCCTGCCCCCCTGGAGGCTTCCTAATGGGGGCCCTCCCTCAGGCCAAGGCCTCGCCCTGTGACCTGCTCCCCAGGCGGCCTCGCTGAGGGGTGGGCCGGCCCTGGGGCCCCTCCGACTTCTGAGCCTGGTCTCCAATG
>NW_006295560.1:585683-586004 GCF_000327345.1 Myotis davidii | reverse complement strand
GGGCCCGTCCGATTTCCCACCCTGACTTCCTTCAGGACGCGAATGCCCTTCCCTCAGGCCAAGGCCCTTAGTGTCCTGACCTGCCGAGTGGGACAGGAAGGCTCACTCCACCTGTCTGCCATGCTGGGCTCCTCAGGGAGCCTTGAGCAGCCCTGGGAGGGCTTCCTCCCAAGTCCCCTCACCTGGCTCTGCTGGGGTGTTACTCACTCTCGCTGCTGAACAGGCCGACCTCGCAACCCGGGGCCTACACCCTCCTGAGACCCTTGTCCGGAATCTCCGTTCGCCCTGCGCTGTGCCCAGGGTCTCCCAGGCCTGAGAGCA
>NW_006295560.1:575932-585408 GCF_000327345.1 Myotis davidii | reverse complement strand
GAGGGGGGAGGGGGCGCTCACTTCTCATTCCCCTCCTCACCTTGACTGGGGCCACAGCCTGGGCCTTCGCACTCTACTCCTCCTGAGGGGAAGGCTCCCTTCCAAGGCTCCCTGGAGGGAGCTGGCCGCTGCCCCGCAGTTAAAGGGACAGGGCCTCTCTAGGCTAACCGCCGGCGGGACCTCGGGCGCCCCCTGTTTTCTGGGGTGGACGCACCGCCCTCTCACAGGGATTGTCACCTGCTCTCCTCTCAGGACTGGAACACTACCCTGGCCCAGCCCTGAGGCAAGGCCCTCTCCTCCCAGGGTATCCCCCCTGGTCAGCCCACAGGGAGACCTCAGAGCTGATGAGGGAAGGGTCTGCAGGACTCGCTCTGTGACTGGGTCCTTCATCCGGGTCCTCATCGGGGCTCCAGTCTCTTGAAGGAAAGGCTTCCTGGGGAATGCCACATCCCTGAAAACCCTTTTTTTTCCTTTCATCAAAACGTTTTTTATTATATACAAAAATTAAATATATAAATTACAAGACAGGAGTATGAACTCTATATTTAAAGTTCAAAGGGTATTTTCTCTCAATTTATGTGTTAATCATTGAGGCAAACAATAAGCAATTTTTTTGTAATAGAATATACTGGGCTTTTGTTTGCTTATTTAATTTTATTGGGGTGACATTTTGACAGAGGACTGGATAAGGAAGAGTGGTAGATATACACAACGGAATACTACTCAGCCATTAAAACGATGAAACACAATGGAATACTATGCCGCTATAAAAAAAGAAGGAACTTTTACCATTTGCAGCATGGATGGACCTTAAAAACATTATGTTAAGCGAAATAACCAGTCGGAGAAAGATAAATGTCACATGATCTCACTCATATGTGGGCTATAATGATGAACATAATTTGATGAACAAGAATAGATCCAGAGACAAATGGCAGGGGAGGGGGGTTAGAAAGCAACCAAAGGACTTGTATGCATGCATATTAGCATAACCAATGGACACAGACACTGGGGCAGTGGGGGCTTGCCTGGGCTGGGGGGCTGGGGTCAATTGGGGAAAAAGGAGACACATGTAAAACTTCAAACTTTAGACAATAAAAAAATAAATAAATTAAAGTTTTAAAAAAGGATGAAATAGCATCATCTGCAACAACATGGATGGACCTTGAAAACATTATGCTAAGTAATTAAGTCAGACAGAAAAAGCTAGGAACCATATGATTTAACTCATATGTGGGATTTAAAACTTAAACTTATGAATGCAAATAGCAGTGTTGTGGTTGCCAGAGGGAAGGGAGTCATAATATGAGATGACAGGAGATTTAACTGTGGGTGGTGAGCACATGGTGCTGTATACAGATCTTGTAACATAGAAACCCACACATGAAACCTATATGTTCATGTTGACCAATGTCACCCCAATAAAATTTAATTTAAAAAATGCAAACTCTTGACTAACCTCCATACTGCAAGGTCTCACAGAAAACAGGTCTGTGTCCCAGGTGTAATGTGAGATGGGGAGACTGAGGTACAGGCAGAGGACCCAGGGTAGATGGCAGGTTCCAGGCAAAAACAAAAACAAAGACACACAACCCAGGATCTTCTAGACTAGACCCCTGGTCTGAATTCATCCAGAGCAAGCATGTCAAACTCACAGCCGGCACACAATGTCCAAACTCTCCCACTCTGATGCAGACCTTGTATATCTGCATTTACTTTTCTTCTCACTGCTTCAAACTATATCTCAGGAAAGTAAATAAAAAGTTTTGTGCTCCATATGGTGGACTGGAATGCATAGCCAGAGCACTAAGCATATTGCTTCTCTCTAGGACCCAGACTTGGCTGTTTTTGAACTCCTGTTCCTAAAGCTTTCCTTACTATAAGAGACAGGCTGAGCCAGGTAATTTTGTAACGTCCCATCTTACATGATCATATTATCACTGGATATTATGTCCTGCCTTTCATGATTCACATTTCTCAACGGTCTGTTATGCTTAGTGCTCTGGCTATGCATTCCAACCCACCATATGGAGCACAAAACTTTTTATTTACTTTCCTGAGATATAGTTTGAAGCAGTGAGAAGAAAAGTAAATGCAGATATACAAGGTCTGCATCAGAGTGGGAGAGTTTGGACATTGTGTGCCGGCTGTGAGTTTGACATGCTTGCTCTAGATGAATTCAGACCAGGGGTCTAGTCTAGTTATGTCACTTACATTCTTGTGACTATCAGAATATGGCAAGTTCACCATCGCCAACTGAGTGTAAAAAACCCTATAATTTGAGACTGTGGAAATGTAGGTTTTGTATGTGAAGCATCTGTCAAGATGACTGGCAAACACTGGCTTTTTAATGAAAGCCAGTTGATGTTTACCTACACAGTATCATTAGGCTTTAAAAAAAAAATCAATCCAGTATATGTCAGAGAAAATGTGATACTCTCAGACAGAACAACACCAAATCAGCTAAAATTTTGATTTGCAATTTAAAATTCAATAGTTTTTCTCCATTAGAGCATTTCTTATTTAATATTGGTTTGCTGATCCCCCCCCCCCCCCCCCTCCCCATGACCCTGATGCAACTTATAGTTTCAAGAATTCCATCAAGGACTACCTCATTCAATCCTTTCCAGCTGTCCTTCAATCCAAACCACCTACATTTTATGTTCTTTCTTTCCTTCCAAAACCTAGTCCTCCCTTAGAACTCGCCTAAGTCCACTAACGGTATTCTAGTTAAAATGGTCTTTAAAAAAATATACACATAACCAACGGAATCAAGCCCGCAACCCAGGCATGTGCCCTCGACCAGAATGGAACCTAGGACCCTTCAGTCCACAGGCTGATGCTTTCTCTACTGAGCCCAACCAGCTAGGGCAAAATGCTCTTTTAATACAGTGGGATCTGACTCTATAACTATGAGGCAAAAAGTGTCAACATGATGGCTTCTGTTCACCTTCACCATTATTTGTCAGAAATTCCCTGGAGAGCGAGAGCGTGTACATAGAACACCTATTTGTATACTCTATTTTCCTTCATTAAGATAATACCAAAGACATATTTGATTCCTGCCTGTTGGGGGCTGCATTGGGTCCCCCCAATTCATGTTGAGTTCATAACCCACAGTACCAAAGAATGTGGCTCTAGTTGGAGATAATGTATTTAAAGTGATGGATAAGTTAAAATGAGGCCATTAAAATAGGCCATGGTGCAAATTTAGTGGGGTCCTAATAAGAGTTTAGGTCACCCAAGGAGACAGCAGGCATGCACTCACACAAGGGACAGCCAGGAGAAGAGGGTAGCCATCTGCAACCAAGGAGAGAGGGCTCAGAGCAAAACAAACCTGCCAGCTCCTTACATTAGAATTCCAGCCTCCAGAACTGTGAGAAAATCAATTTCCACTGATTAAGCCATCCAGTCTGGGTATGTTGTTAGGTCAGCTTGAGATAACGAATACACTGACGCAGACCAAGATTGTTTTTCTGGATTACCTGCCCTACCAAATTAATTCCTAAGAGCATGTTCAATAGTCCCTATTATACCCCCTGGGATGAGGATGGGATTTCTGCACTATGATGATGGGGTGTCCAAAACAACAACACTGGGCCCTGTAGAGATAAGCTATACAGCAATTATCAATGATGCATGCTCACAAGGTGGGGGAGAGGGACACCACCAATGGCACAGTGGCAATTGGGGGGGTTCCATGAAGGAACAGTGAAAGAGAAAGTTCTGGGGGAGACAGGCTGTGGGGTATCAAGAGGATGAGGTGGCCTCTACTTCCCCTGCAGCATGTAATCAGATGGTTTGCAAAGTCCACAGGACGGTAAAGAAGAGAAATCCACTACTTAGGAATAAATAAGATGGAGGCTATGTCCCTTAAAAAGGATGGATTTGGGGTAAGGACTTTATCTGCAAGTGAAGAGTAGGAGGAGAACTTGCAGTTAGACAATGTGAGGCCATGCTGGTTTCATGGCAGGTCAAGGTAGCACATATTATTGGGCCTTCATATTAGACCATACACCACAGTGCAGTTAGCCATGCAAATACTTTCTCTCTCAACTCAGACAACTCACCTGAGTGCCTGGCTTCTGCTCACCAGTCCCAAAGACTTATCTTCTCCACCATGTAGCCTAACTGAGAACGACATCTCAGAGGCTGACTTGCAGCATCCCCAAATTTAAACTGCCATGATTCAGAAAATTTACACTGACTGCTTTCACCTGGAATGCTTCCCAAAACACCCACCCCTTTAAATTTCCTATAAAGCATAGAAAGTATTTCAACATCCTCCTTATGTGAGTGAAGCTCCTTCTAGGAAAGTTTTATGAAGAGAGGCTTGGTCTTTATCTTACCGTTCCCAGTACTAACACAGGGCCTTCCAAAAGACACATGCTCAATTACTTTTGGGGAATAGAGGATTACAGGTGGAAGAGAACTAATTTGCTAAGATTTATTCTATACTACATGCTTTAATAAGCTAAGCATATGGAAGTATAAAACAATTAATTTTACAAAAGAAAAAATGGAAAAGAGGAAGGAAAATCAGAGTTGGTGATAATTTTTTTCTGTTTTATTTTTCCAACAAATTTTCTGTGGGATTCTATCCCCTGTTCATCCAAGATTCTATCATGATGTCATATATTTTTTCATGACAAAAATCATTCCTCATATTTTACTAGTTGTGGAGAAAATAGTGGAGCAAGCCATGGAACACTTCCTGCCTGTAGTACCAGTGCCAACCCTGGTTGCCTGTCTGTCTTGTGCTCTTTCTACCTCTTCTCTCAAAGCTTCTTCGTATTGTGATGGGAAGGCACCTGTTATGCTATTGTTGAACTTGGCCCAAAATTCCAGGATTTCCATCTTGGTTGTTTCTGTGTAAGCTTTGGGGCCCTAGAGGAACTTGTAGCATGGAAGATCAGTGTTGGGTACCTGGTGGTACTCCAGGTGCTCTAGCTTCACTAGATCTTTGGTGATAAGCTTCCTAGGTTCCCCATAGATGTGTTTCCTCCCAGAGAACACTTACATGGCATTCAGGAAGTCCCAGGTCTCTTCCTCACTGGCACAGTTGCCATTCATGAAGACCACACCCAGGACATTCATCAGGAGACCAGTCTTGGGTAAGCCCCTGTCAGGATGCACCCTCCCCTTATTGGGGAGTTTCAGTTTGCTGACAAGTTCACAAGGAGGTTTGTTGAGTCCATTTCCTTCATGTCGACCAGAAAGAGATCCTCAATGCTGTCAGAGACTTTCTTGAGGATCCCTGCAAGTTATTGGCGTTACTTTTGGTCGACAATGGTTACATTGTCTCCCAACAGAATGGCCTGCTTCACTCTATACTTGTACAAGATAAAGTTCTTCAAGATAGTCACCTCCATAATTAGAGGGTCACAGCATGTGTTCTCTAGAGTTAGGACCTCAGAGGAACATGAATGTATCTCATATTGGCTGTCCTTGGATATTGTGTGAAATGCACCTGAAGAGTAATAGAGGTTTTAGAGCTCTACAAGATGCCTGGGAAGTACCAGTTAGAACAGTAGCTGATGAGTTCTGGGGATTATGTTCCAAACCAGAAGATGAGAATGTGGGGGGCATTTTTTTCTATTGTGGCAGCTGCCTCCAATATCCTGAGGCTCTGGGCTTACTCTTGGGAATCTTGTTGATTCTGACTGTTGCAGTGCTTACTCTTGTGCCTCTAGGCATGATGACTATGGTCAGAGAAAATGGTCAGGATGCTACTTGAAAGACTGATAATGAGAGCTCCTGGAGGATGAAGGTCAAGAATGTATGTGCAGCTTTGGCATAGGAGTAACACCTTGATTGTAAGGAAGTCTGCATTTGCACCTCCCCTCAAGGGCACCACTCTAAAAACCTTCATCTTGTGCTTTGGGAAAACTTTAGGCTGCATCCTGCCAGTCCTACCTGAGGCATACTGAGGTGACTGTAGGGGCAGGCAGTCTTTGAGTTTGAGGAGTCTTATTTCACATTGAAGAGCATCATTCAACTGGTGGCATCCCATGGGACCAAAAAGAATGCAGTGAATTGAGCCCTCAACTCATCAACGCAGTGCAGGTATTCCCAGTGTTAAATGTGGTTTCCTGTCCTGGTCCCTTTGGGGTCCTCAGTCATCACTAAAAGCCCTCATTTGGCTTCATATCTGGCCTTGTGTCCCCACCTCTTTAGTTGAATAGTGGTTACATCTTCAAACTAAGGATTTCACCTCCCATGGACCAAGTAAAATAAGTGTTGGGGGAGCTTCAGTTTGCTAATCCTGTCCATGGACTTCATGTGCTGACAGCCAGTGTGGGTGGGAGTCAGGTGCCTTGTCATCCCTTCTATTTAGAGGCTGATGGACCCTCAGGCCTTGCTTTGACCCACTGTTCTCATGTTCTATAATTCTTCCTTAACCCTTGGGCCTGCCCCTCATATCAAGGCCAGGACCACCATGAGGGCAATGGGGAATATGAGGATCTCCTTGTGTGACCATACCTGTCCTCAGATTCTTGAGGCTGAGTAAGGAATTACTTTTATGGTGTCCTTACCATTGGGGTGGCTGTGGTTACCTTAGTCCTCCTAGTATTCACCTTGGCCTCTGGATAGCTAGAAATCTTCCCACTACTGGCCTCAGGCCACACCCTTAGACCAAGTCCCTCACCCCTCCACTTATGACACCATAGTAGGAGGTGATTGTGTCACATCATGCCAACAATGCCCAGGTATCCCATGGCATAGCAAGGCTGGGTACTCTCAGGCCCTCACATTTCTGAGAGGAATGGGTTCTGGAAATTCTCACTCAGGTTTCTTACCTTGAATGTTGGAAGATGCTTGGCACTCCTTCCTTTCCTTACATGGGGACCCTCCCCTCAGAGCAAGGCCCTCACATCTCTAATACCCTTCTTACAGAATCAGTCTAAGAGCCCTGCCTAAGGAATCTCAGAGATGATCTCTTTGGCAGCCTCTGTGCCACCTCATGGTCTTAGGGTCTATGTTCCCCAGAGCTGTAATTGATGGTTCTGCCCTTGTTTCCTAGCAGGGCCTGGATTCCTTCCCTGTCCTCACAGCTGCAGGACAAAGCTCTCACCTTCTGAGGAACCATGGAAGGAAAGGTCAGGGAATGCATATGGGGCTCTCCTGCTTGTTCCAATCCAGGCGTGACATTGGGATTCAGGCTCCATGGGGCCTGTCTGTTCAAGGTAAGGGTGTGCCCTTAGTGCTCACTCAGGATCCTTCCCTTGACTCCTGGAAGGCCCCTGGAGCTCATCTTTCTTTCACCTTAACATCACCCATGTACACCAAAGCTCTCATGTTCCTGAGAACCCTGAAAATTAGTGAGGGGATGCTCAATCTGACAGCTCTTCCTGGGCCTTCTGGGTCTGAGTGATAACACAAGCTAGTCTCTGTGTCTCCCCTGTCCTCATTCTTCAGAATCCTCTTCTTGACTCTTATCTCTCCTGTCAAAAGCTTCCTTGGTAATGCCATATCCTTGAGAACTCTTGAGTAATCTTCCTACTCTAAACATAGCAGAGGGTCTGGTGATGCAAGGAGTCATGTGAGATGAGAATATGCAGCCAAAACAAATAGCCCAGGACTATTGATGCGCTGTCATTGAAAACACAATGACCTCTTCCTTCCTTTTACCAGCCAGACTTAGCCCCTTAGTTCATTTTGCTTCTAAGGGTTTTACTCTCTATGGTAGAGGGGCTGACCCAAATGACTTTGTGATCTCTGGAGTTTTTGTAGTTTACTAATATTTCCCTTGTTGGTTTTGATATTATCACTGAATATCAGCATTTTCTGTCTATATATTTTGATAATTATCTTGCTTGTTGCTGGGGCTGTTTTTTTTTTTTCAAATCAATATTTTGATTATGAAGTTTTGCTTTCTGATACCTGAAGTACATTTTTAAGCTGAAATCAGAAAAAATGAATTAAGTGCCGTGAGGTGTACCACAGACTTGGAAGCCTGGCTTAGTATGTATTCTTGAGGAATTCAGAGCAATGGTCAAGTCCTGCTCTGTCAGTTTTTAGCCCTGAATGTGAGATTACTCCAAGTTCTTTATCCACAAAATGATTCTGGTAGTCATTCATGCAGGAGGGTGGACATTCATTTGTGATTAATATAAACTACCTAGCACAACATTAGGTGAATTTGGTGCTTTTAATGCATGGCAGTTATTAGTAAGACTAGTGGCCCAATGCACGAAATTCGTGACCATTAAAAGGGAATTAATTAGAGGAAATATTTTAATATTTCTATTTGCCCTTTCTCTATAATAGAAATGTCAGAGATGAAAGAAAATTAGTAAAATGTATATGAAAAACTTCCTCCTGTCAGAGTCTGGGGCGCACCACAGGACCCAGAGTCAGGTCCCTGCCCAGCCACAAGTGCCTCCAAATCATGCGAGATCCAGACCCCGCCGGCCCCACCCCCATTGGGCAAGAACCCGACCAGGCCAGCCCCAACCCTGTCAAGCCCAACCTGGTGGGGGGCGCAGCCTCAGGTGCCCCCTCAAGCCCCGCCAAGTAGGGTTGCAGCCTCAGAGCCCCTGCAAGCCCCACCAGGCTGGTGGCTCAGCCTCAGGTCCCCGGGCACACTGTCAGGTCCTCCAGCCCGGTGCTGTGGTGGGGATGTGGCCTCAGTTCCCCTGGCCTGGGGCACAAGTTCAGCCTCAGGTCCCCCTGCCCAGTACCAGGATGGGGGGGCACAGCTTGAAGTCCTCCGTCAAACCCTGCCAAGTGGGTGGCATGGCCTGAGGACCCCTATCAAGGTCTGATGGGCGGGAGGTGCTGCCTGAGTTCCCCTGTCAAGAGGCACAGAGTGGGGGGGAGAGGACTGAGGTCCCCTGTCAAGCCCTTTAGGTCATAGGGTGCGGTCTGAGGTCCCCTTCCAGCCCCAGGGTGGGAGGTGTGGCCTGAGGTCCTCAGTCAAGCCTTGCTGGGCGGTCGGCATGGCCTGATGTCCCCCGGCTGGGGCCAGCGTGTGGGGTGGGCAAGGCCTGAGGTCCTCTGGCCTGCTGCTGGGGTGAGGGGTGCACTTTGAGGTCCCCCATCAAGGCCCACCAGCCTAGGGGCACAGCCTGAGGTCCCCTGGCCAAGTGCTGGTGTGTGTGGGGGGGCAGCCTGAGGTCCACTGGCCTGGCCTAGGGTGGGAGGCACACTCTGAGGTTCCCCATTAAGCCCCGCCATGCAGGTGGCGAGGCCTCAGGTCCCATGCCTTGCCCTGGCACCAAGCAACCTCAGGTCCCTGCTGATAGCTGGTTTAGGCTCATTACAGGAACCATGCCTCTGCTGTGTGTGCAGCCATCTTGTGACAAGCTTGACAGTGTGATGGTTAATTTGCATATTACCTCTTTATTATATAGGACTAGAGGCCCGGTGCACAAAAATGTGTGCACTCGGGGGGGGGGATCCCTCAGCCTGGCCTGTTTCCTCTCACAGACTGGGACCCCTTGGGAGCTACCGCCCTGCTGGCTTCGGCCTGC
>NW_006295560.1:572097-575375 GCF_000327345.1 Myotis davidii | reverse complement strand
ACAGTGTGGCAGCTGGAGCTCAGAGCTGGCCTGCGGCAGGTGGGGAACCTTGGCTTCCTCCGTCACTGGAGCAAGCAAGCCTCCTGTTCGCTTCAGCTTCCTGGCTGCCGGCTGCCATCTTGGTTGGCAGTTAATTTGCATATCGCCCTGATTAGCCAATGGGAAGAGTAGCGAAGTTATGGTTAATGACCATGTTTGTCTATTATTAGATAGGATGATTTTGACACCAGATAATAACCACCTTTCCTCATAGAATTAAATTTCCATGTTCTATTACTGAACACGCAACTTAATATAAGATAGAAAACCATATCAGCCAAAATGTTTCTGAGCAAGTAGAAATAAATAGAAATTCCTGAATAGAGCATTTGTTATACAATAAGGGTGTGGGTTGTCTTCTCTAACAAGATGCATTCACAATTTATTAGTCTGAAGGAACAACAACTTCTCTCCCAGGTGCCTTTTCATCCAAACCACCCTTAAGTTTTTTTCATTTCACCACCACCACAAATAGAGCCCGCCCTTACATTTTGCCAAGTTACACACAAATATTCTAATTAAAGTGCCATTTTCATGGAATGAGATCTAGCTCTTCTAGTCATGAAAAGAAAGACTTTCCAGTGGCTCCTTGGTACCTCACTTAAAGGGAGTACTACTTTTATTTCTCAGAAACATTCTGAATATTCTGTCCCCAAAACACCTAGTTCATACTGTGGAGCAAGCAGACTGGACCCCTTCTAGTGTGGCCCCATGTGGATATTTCTCTCAGGTTTTCCCACATCCAAAATAACCTTTAAGATCTGTTTACCATTCCAGGCTTAACCACTCAACTCTAAGACCTATCACCTATAGGTATGGTCCATACCCCCCACTTCCTCAGCTTCATCCAGTGCATCAAGCAACCCGACTGAAATTTCCTGTCCCCGACACCCTGAGGGACTAGAGATTTCCAAGGCCCAACACTGCCTTGCTCACATGATGGGCAATAAATTGCTTTCTTCCACACCTCTTCTGTTACTCGTCATTTACTTATTTCTTATATTGTATGACACCATTTTCCTTATATGTTCAATGCTGATGCTAGACTCTAAATTTTATGGGCAGTGGCTATTAGGCTTCCTTTTCTTACCATCTCTAGTGCTATTAGATATTTCCAAAGAGCATATGGTCTATTAATGCTGGAGGGGAAAATAAAAGAGATGAGCAAGAATTCAAATTTATTCAAATTTATTTTCTTAAAAACTTTAAAGGAGATAAGCAAATCCAGGTATATGCTATTTAATTTTATAAGAAAAGAGCAAGGAGAATGAAGCAAACAAAGAATTAATCAGCCTTTACTTTTGTTTCTCCATTTTGTTATCCCAAATATTTTAAATGCCCAGGAAAAATCCTATTATTGTGCCTTGAACTGTAGGAAAAAGAACATATTGAAGGCTTTTCAATCGGTTTGTAATAAACAACCTTAATATTAAACATCAACTTTAATAAATGTGACATCCATGACATTAATAAACATAGATTCTGAAGCAAATAAACCTTTTCATAGAAGGAACAACTTTTGAAAATACATAAAACCCTAAAAATTAGTCATCTACAGAAGAAAAAGAAACTGAAGAACATAAACGTTTTGTTCCCTCCAGAGCCCACTACTCTACTCTTCATAAGGTTGAACTGCTCTCCTCAAACTCAAGGTGAAAAGGCTGCCTCAGATCTCACTAGTTGTGGGAGCAGGTGCAGAACTTGGAACAAGGCCTGTGCTTGGAAAAAGAGCCAACCATGGCTGCGGCTCTCAACCATGATTTATCTTCCTCATCTCTCAAGGCCTCCTCATACAGGTTTGGGAAGGCAGTGGGGTGCTTATTGTAGATCCTGGCCAGCACGTCCAGCACTTTCATCTTGCCGATATCAGCATGGGCTCTTGGGCCCCACAGGAACAGGCTGCGTGAAGGATTACTGTTGGGAACCTGGCGGCACTCGATGTAATGTTGCTCAACCAGATCCTTGGTGATGAATTCCCTGGGCTCTCCAAAGATGAGATGCTTCTTCCCAGGGTGGACCCCGTACACTTTGAGGCACTTCCAGATCTCCTCTTCAGTGGCGAAGTTGCCATTCATGAAGATCACGCCAAGGAGCACCATGAGGAACCCGGTCTTGGGCACGACTTCATCACAGCTCAGGTCTCCCTCAACCCGGAGGCCCTGCTTGTTGAAAAAGGCATAGCTGTGGTTGCTGGGGTTGATTTCCTTGAAGTCAAGGCCAAAGACCAGATCCATGCGCTCAAAGACTCTCTTGAGGATCTCAGGGAACTGCTCCTTGTACTTCCTTTTGACAATCCTCAGCAGTGCGTTCTGAATGATGGGCTCCTTCTTACTCAGCTTCTCCAACATGAACTGCACCACCTTGCTAACCACCCTGCTTAGTGGATCTCTGCGAGCCCGCAGAGCAGAAGGTACTGCCTGAAAGGCACGGGCACATTCCCGAACTTGACGCCTGGCACTGGCATTAGATATTGGGCATGAGACAACTGCAGAGCTAGTGGCTGTGGCTCCCTGGGGCTCCTGGGATGGGTCAGGTGCAGGGGAGCTCGGGGGAGAATCATCATTGGGAGGAGAGGAGACGATCACTTCAATCACCTCTGCTGTGGCCTCAGCACCCTGGAGACTCTGAGTGTTGTCACCCGGGTCCTGTTGGCGTTTCTCTCGTCTGTGTTTGCTCTTCTTTCCCCGAGGCATGACAACACTGGACAGGGGCAGCGTGCACTTGTGTGGCAGGAGAGGAGGTGATGCTGGCACCTGGGGGAGGAGAGTGAGATGGTGTGTGCTCCCTCAGCAGGGACATTGCACCTGGGCTTTAACCCAGGCAATGTCTGCAGGGACTGAGGGCAGTGCTCCAGGGGTCCACATCCCTGACTCTCCCTGAGCCTTCCACTCATCTGGACATCCCCCCTCTGCCAGCCCCTCCCACCAGGCCCCCACCTCCTGACTCTACCTGAGTCTTCCCAGGACTTGGACATCCTGCCTCTGCCAGGCCATCCCACCACTGCCACCACTCCCTGATTCTCCCTGAGCCTCCCTATCACATGGACATTCTCCCTCTCCCAGTCCCTCCCACTAAGCCCCCCACCCCCCAACGACTATAACTGAGTCATCCCAGGACCTCCAAATGCTCCCTCTGCCAGACCCTCCCACAAAGGCCCCCTCCCCCTGACTCTCCCTGAGTCTTCCCAACATCTAGACATCTTCCCTCTGACAGGACCTCTCACCATGGCACCTCCCCCT
>NW_006295560.1:569793-571682 GCF_000327345.1 Myotis davidii | reverse complement strand
CCCCCTGACTGTCCCTGAGCCTTCCCATCACCTGGACATACTCCCTCTGCCAGCCCCTCCCACCAAGGCCCCCTCCCCCTGACTGTCCCTGAGCCTTCCCCACTCTCTCTGAGTCTTCCCATTACCTGGACATCCTCCCTATGCCAGCTCCTGCGAACATGGCCCCTCCCCTGACTCTCCCTGAGTCTTCCCTTCACATGCACACCCTCCCTCTGCCAGCCCCTCTCACCAAGCCACACCCCATGACACTCCTTGAGTCTTCCCATCACCTGGACATCCTCCCTCTCCCAGCCCTGATCCACTGACTGTCCATGAGACTTCACATCACCTGCACATCCTTCCTCTGCCAGCCCCCCCAACCAAGCCCTCCCCTTACTGTCTCTGAGTCTTCCCATCACCTGGACATTCTTCCTCTGCCAGCCCCTCCCTCCAAGGCCCCCAACCCCTCACTCTCCCTGAGTCTTCCAATCACCTGGACATCCTCCATCTGCCAGCCCCTCCCACCACCCCCCCAACCCCTGGCTCTCCCTGAGCCTTCCCATCACCTGCACACCCTCCCTCTGCCAGCCCCTCCCACCACCCCCCCAACCCCTGGCTCTCCCTGAGCCTTCCCATCACCTGCACACCCTCCCTCTGCCAGCCCCTCCCACCACCCCCCCAACCCCTGGCTCTCCCTGAGCCTTCCCATCACCTGCACACCCTCCCTCTGCCAGCCCCTCCCACCACCCCCCCAACCCCTGGCTCTCCCTGAGCCTTCCCATCACCTGCACACCCTCCCTCTGCCAGCCCCTCCCACCACCCCCCCAACCCCTGGCTCTCCCTGAGCCTTCCCATCACCTGCACACCCTCCCTCTGCCAGCCCCTCCCACCACCCCCCCAACCCCTGGCTCTCCCTGAGCCTTCCCATCACCTGCACACCCTCCCTCTGCCAGCCCCTCCCACCACCCCCCCAACCCCTGGCTCTCCCTGAGCCTTCCCATCACCTGCACACCCTCCCTCTGCCAGCCCCTCCCACCACCCCCCCAACCCCTGGCTCTCCCTGAGCCTTCCCATCACCTGCACACCCTCCCTCTGCCAGCCCCTCCCACCACCCCCCCAACCCCTGGCTCTCCCTGAGCCTTCCCATCACCTGCACACCCTCCCTCTGCCAGCCCCTCCCACCACCCCCCCAACCCCTGGCTCTCCCTGAGCCTTCCCATCACCTAGACATCCTCCCTCTCCCAGCCCCTCCCACCAAGGGCCCCCCCGCCCCAACTCTCTCTGAGTCTTCCCATCACCTGGACATCCTCCCTATGCAAGCTCCTCCCACCATGGCCCTTCCCATCACCTGCATACCCTCGCTCTGCCAGCCCCTCCCACCACACCCCCAACCCCTGGCTCTCCCTGAGCCTTCCCATCACCTGGACATCCTCCCTCTCCCAGCCCCTCCCTCCACTGCCCCCACTGTCTGACTCTCCCTGAGTCTTCCCATCACCTAGACATCCTCCCTCTAACAGCCCCTCCCACCACGCCAGCCTCTCCCACCAAGGCCCCCAACTCCTGACTCTCCCTGAGCCTTCCCATCACCTGGACATCCTCCCTCTGCCACACCATCCCACCACGGCCCCCTCCCCCTGACTCTCCCTGAGCCTTCCCATCACCTGCACACCCTCCCTCTGCCAGCCCCTCCCACCAAGCCGCACCCCATGACTCTCCCTGAGTCTTCCCATCACTTGGACATCCTCCCTCTCCCAGCCCCCCCCAACACCACATCCTTGACCCCTTGACTGTCCCTGAGTCTTCCCATCACCTGCACATCCTCCCTCTGACAGCCCCTCCCACCTCGCCCCCCACCCCCTGACTGTCCCTGAGCCTTCCCATCACCTGCTCATCCTCCCTCTGCCAGCCCG
>NW_006295560.1:566571-568116 GCF_000327345.1 Myotis davidii | reverse complement strand
CTCTCCCTGAGTCTTCCCATCACCTGGACATCCTCCATCTGCCAGCCCCTCCCACCACGGCCCCCACCCCCTGACTGTCATTGAGTCTTCTCAGGGCCTGCACATCCTCCGCCTGCTGACCTGCTGATGGCCCCCCTGTCCAAGGCCTCTCTGGGGCCTCCAGGGCGGAGAGCAGCGGTGGAGGGCAGGCTTGGGGGCCCCTGTTTTCGGAGAAAAGGGCCTGGGGTTGCTGGGGAAGCGCCTCCCATGCGCACTCCGCCCCCCTCGCACCTTGACTGGGACAGGACCTGGGCTGCTCCCTCCGCTTGGCCTGGGCAGTAGCTGTTAGACGGGCCTCGTCCCTCAGAGCTGGGGCTTCGAAGCGGTGAGGCCGGCACTTCCGGTCACGTGCGTTGGCACCGGAAGTGGCAGTGTTCTGCAGACCCACGTGGGCCTTGCGGGGCCCAGGCAGGTGTGAGGCCGGCCCCCTCTGCCCTGCTTCATTACCTGTCCATGGAGCCAGGCTCTCAGTTCCCTCCTGACCCAGTAGGAAGGCTCAGGGCCCTGCGCTCAGCAGCCATGCCTTGGCCTCCCAAGGCTGACATGGGCGGGTGCTCCCCTCAGTCCTCTCTTGATGCCTCCTCTTGACTCCGTGTCAGTGGGAGGCTCCCTCCTCTGCTCACCTGGGGCCAGCCCCTCACATCCATGACCTCGGCTCCCTGGGACTCCTGATCTGTGCAGGTGCCTCTCCTCCAGCCACTCCTGCCTGAGGTCTCCCAGACAAGACTGCAGGGGTGCGAATCCAGTGGGTTCCTGGGCCCTGGGGTACACAGCCTTCTCCCTTCCTGAACTGAAAGCCCTGTTTTCCTGTCCAAGTTCCTCCAGCACCCAGTGGGAACTGGGGTGCTCATTAGCCTGACAGCTCAGCCTGGGACCTCTGCCTGACATCACTGTCATTGTCCAAATTTTCTAAAACGAATGACTTGCCATTGCTGTGCTCCTTGCTGTTCTACTTTAATCTGTGCTGATGGTCTATTAAGATGACTGTCCTTATCCACTAACAACATTTCAGGTGGTTATAGCATAGCCTCTGGACTCATACTGCCATGACCATCCCAAATGTTGGCCCTCAGAGTACCCCACGGTGCTGGCATGTGGGCTCTGGGGTGATGCCCCAAGGTCCTTCTGTGAAGCAGTAGAAAGGCTTCCTCCAAGAGTATCCTGGAAGAATCAAGGGTTGAACCTTAAAACTTTCCTCCAGTCGATCCTCTCAATCTGCCTTTATTGCTCCCTACAGACCAGTCTCAACCTCAAGCCTGTCTCCCCACCTGTGTGCACACAAGTTCTAGTTCAACACTGAGCTGGGGTTCCCAGCAGTTTGTCATATTTATTGTTGCTTTCGTCCTATCATCAATATCATTTCTCTTATTTCTTCTTTAATTTTTTCCAGGGATGACATGGGGTATGGGAAACAGCAGCCTGAGCTTGGTTGTCACCTTTGCAGTTATAGGTTAGGAATTAAGTCTGTAAATATATTCAGGAGAATTAACATATTCAATATTCTCT
>NW_006295560.1:558313-566559 GCF_000327345.1 Myotis davidii | reverse complement strand
CATAGTATTCTACTCTGAGATGCCCTTTTCATAAGCATTATCAATAAGTTTTTACATTTGCTTTAAAAAAGACTTGTACATTTCTGCTTTTTTTTCTGTTAGATATGTTTCATATTTTACTGTTGTGAATGGTATATTTTGCATTACATGTTATTTATTAGTGATTTAGTTTGACCATAGCCCTGATTCTGCGATAGTGATGTTTCATACATCAATTTTCTGAAGTTCCTTACAGTGTGCATTTTTTGCACCAATTTCTCTGTATTTTTTAATTATTAGATCATAGTTTTACCATTATTATCTCTTTCTATGCACTATTCTTACCTCTTATTTACTTTGGTGTTTGCACTCTTTTGTAATAGCTATGTACTATCTATGTATTTTTTTATTGAGTTCTAAACTGTATTAAATACCAAATATCTATGTCCTCCTCTGCACTCTATTGGCTATGCTCATAATGATTCTCATTGTAGAGTTTGCACAATGGAAGTTTGGTCATAATGCAAGCCTGCTAAAGGATATCATGAACTGGTGTGAATTTTTGCCAATGACTTTTTCTTTGCTCCTACACATTTTCACATGTTTTTTACCTATTTTTTGGCAAATGGAGTGATTTGTAGTTCACAGTATTTTCTAATGTTTATTAACTGCCACATAGGAAGTACTATGAATTTATGTACGATATTTGTGTCTATTTCATGTTGGCTTCAGTGTTGTTTTATTGAGGGATCCTCATCTGGTCTTTGTATGAAGAGTGGTAGCCTGATACAATGGTTGAATAACTCCCATTCTTTTGTATGGTTTAGAAGAGTTTATATGAGATGGTATTTCAGTTTTCCTTTGCCATTTGGTGTTAACAAATATCTAAACCTGGCTGGTCTTGCAGTATTTTTATGTAGCCTTGGGTTAGATTGTAGTTTCTGTTTTTGACATTTTGATTGGAGATTTCTATTTTTCTGTGGACCTATGTAACCATTTATTTTCTGCCAAAACTGCTCCATTTGAATCTTCATATAAAAGGCATGACATTTAAATAAAATCCTCTGATTGTACAACTTCTCATACATATACAATAGTACAAAGAATAGAATAATTCACCCAGTTACCTGACATACATCTACAACAATCTTCCACTTTTATAGGAAGAATCTTGCTCCTATTAAGGTTAGATATTTGTTCGGTTATTGGCAAGCACACTCTAGAGGTAACAATATGCACTTCCATTTGGGGATATGTGATGTCTGTTTTCTCCTTTGTGGTGATGTGGATGATCATCTTTATCCATAAACCCATTAGAGACTGTTAGTTCTATCTACACTAAGAAAAGAGAAACATGCAAGTTGGTCATCACTCCTCTACACCTACCAGCCAATCAGGATGAGTATGCAAATTTACCCACCAAAGATGGTGACACCATAAAGGCCAGGCGGTGCTTGGGGCTGCTGGGGGCTGGGTGGGAGACACAAATACTGCTGGGGGCTGGATCAGAGACACAAACCCGCAGGAGGGCCCTGCAACCAGCATCACCAAGACCTGCCACCTCAGTGCTGGGGCTGCTGAGGGTCAGATCAGAGACACAAACATGCAGGGAGGCCGGCACCCAGCAGCCCCAAGGCCAACCACCACGGTGCTGGGGCTGCTGGGGGCTGGATTAGAGACACAAACACATAGGGAGGCTGGCACCTAGCAGCTCAAAGGCCCGCCGCTGCAGTTCTGGGGCTGCTGAGGGCCGTATCAGAGACACAAACCTGCAGGGGAGCCCGGCACCCAGCAGCCCCATGGCCAACCATCACAGTGCTGGGGCTGCTGGGGGCTGGATCAGAGACACAAACTCACAGGGGCTATGGCAGAGGTGGTTAGAGGTGATCAGGCAGGCAGGGGAGAACAGTTAGGGGGATCAGGCCAGTAGTGGAGAGCAGTTAGGGGGGATCAGGCCAGCAGGGGAAAGCAGTTAGGGGGATCAATCCAGAAGGCAGGTGAGCGGTTAGGAACCAGAGGTCCTGAGGTGTCCCAGATTGGAGAGGGTGCAGGCCAAGCTGAGGGGACCCCGTTCCCGTGCACGAATTTTGTGCATCGGACCTCTAGTAATTATAAAATTCCATTGAGTTTATTACCTGAAATTGTCCTTTGGGTGTAATTTTGTCCTGTGCACCTTTCATTATCTTGAGATACTGGTAGCACTACTTTAAAGTGTTCTCTTATAAGTGCTCATTAACTTTCACATCCTAATTTTTTTTCAAAATTTATTTATCTAGAACTTATTTCTGCTTATTCCATGTATGTTTGTAATAGTTATCAATTTGTACATAAATACTTCAAAGTACTAGATTTCACTAGTTTTTGGTTCTGCTGTCTTCTAATTCATTGTTTTACATTTATCTTTATTTTCTCCTACCTTCTACTTCTTAGTGTTCAATATGCTATTCTTTCTCTAGCTTCTTGAATGGTTTCAATGTTTTAAACATTTTTCTAACAAATCTACTTAATGCAATACTATCCCTATAAGGACCGCCTTGGCTGTTTCAAGGAACAGTGCCACAGAACTGGATGTGTAGTGCTCGCATTTTTACAAGTTGAATAAATCTCTCTCTCTTAATGTTCTTATAAGTTTTGAGTTTTGTGTGTGTTTGTGCATACAAACACTAGGACAGCAACAGCTATGTTTTTAAAGTTTCAGGTTTCAGGTCCTTGGGGTGTTTTGTCTTGGTTTATTTTACTTATTAATGACTGATGAAATTTGAACAAATTTTACTGCTAGTAACAGAGTTAACTTTTCATAAATAAAACCAAGTTGTCACGTGAAAAATTTAATTATAATAATTGGCCAAATAAAGAATTCAGATTATCCAGGGAAACAGAAACTAATCTAAATATGTAACAGTGAGAGTAGTTTTTTTTTTTCCATAAACGTTGTTTATTTATTTTTTATCCATTTCGCATTTATGGTGAACTTGGGCAGGAATATAGTGAGTTTCCACATACACTCTCAACCCCTTAAACACAGATTTTCTCCTATGGTAAACATCTTCTCTTGGCATTAGTGTAGTACATGTGTTACAATGAAACAGGTACCGCTGATACATTATTTTTAACTGAAATACTCAGCCTCCAGTAGGGTTTACTCTTTGTGTGGCATGTTCTGTGGGATTTGACAAATGTATATTGACATGTATCCCTCATATAGACTAGTTTCACTGCATAAAACTTCTTGTCCTTTACATGTTCCTCCCTCCCTCTAACCCTTGGAACTCCTGATCTTTTACACTGAATCCACAGTTTACCTTTAAAGGCTGTCAAGGTGTTGAAATGATATAGTATGTAGCATTTTCAGATGGGCTACTTTCACTTAGTAATATGCATGTAGGGGTCCTCTATGTCTTTTCATGGCTCGTTAGCTCATTTCTTTTTATTTATTGTTGAACCATATCCCATTGTACACAGGTGCCACAGTTTATTGATCCATTCCTCTGCTGAAGGACATGCTGGTTGTTTTCTAGTTTGGGCACTTATAAATAAAGCTGCTAAAGCCTTTGTGTGCAAGCTTTTGCATGGACATAACTTTTTATCTCTGTTGCATAAACACAAAAGAGTGCATTGTATGGTAAGAATATGTTTACTTTTGTTAGATTCCACTAAACTGTCTTTCCACGTGACTATGCCATTCTGCAATCCCACCAGCAGTGAGAGAGAGAGTGCTTCAAGCTCAGCATCTTCTCTAGCATTTGGCCTTTTCAGTGTTTTCGATGTTAGCTATTTTAGTAGATGTGCACTAACGTATTTCTGTTTTAATTTGCAATTTCCTAATGATATATTATGTTAAGCATCCTTTCATATCCTTATATGTAGAACATTGGTATCATTTCTTCTGAAGGATTTGATCAAATTCATTAGTAAGCCCAACTGAAAATGTTGTTTTCATTTTGAGAGGATTTATTGATTACTGATTCAATTTGTTTAATAGAAGTAGGTTTATTCAGATATCTATTTTACTTGTGTAAGCTTTGGTCAATTGTGTGTTTCAAAAATTGGTCCATTTCATGTAGTTTGTCAAATTGTGGGCATAGGGGTGCTCCTAAGATTTCTTTAGTATCATTTTAATGCCCATGGGATCATTAGCTATGGCTTCTGCTTATTTTTGATATTAGTAATTTCTGTCTTCTCTCTCTTAGTTAACCTGGCTCCTGGTTCTATCAATTTTATTATCAACTAGAGGCCTGGTGCACGAAAATGTGCATGGGTGGGGTCTGGTCAGCTGGCACCATTCAGGCCTATCCTGTTGGCTGGCCAGGTGGAGGTTCTGCAACTGTTTTCCAGTTGGCTCTGCCCCTTGATCAAAGTCCTGGTTGAACTCCCAGTGGAATTCCCAGTTGAGGGGACAACTTGCATATTAGCCTTTTATTATATAGGATTAATATTATCAAAAAATTAGCTTTTGCTTTTACTGATTTTTTCTATTCATATTTTCATTGGTATTGGTTTCTGCTCTAATAATTAATATTTTGCTTCTTCCGTTTACTTAGGAATTAATTTGGTGTTTTTTCTCTAGTTCTATGGTTACTGTTCTGATCATTAGATTAGAACTTTCTTCCTTTCTAGTATACACATTCAATGCTATAACTGTCCCTTCAAATATTGCTTTTGCTCCACCAAAAAACTTTTGATAAGTGTGTTTTTTTTCTTTAGATTCTGAATAATTTTTTACATTTCCCTTCTGAGTTCTTCTTTCAGCCATGTGTTATTTAGACGTGTTTTGCTTAGTTTCCATCTATTTTGGGAATTTTTGGGTATATTTTAGTTATTGATTTCTAATTTGATTCCATTGTGGTCTTAGAGAATACTTTGTGTGGTTTCTGTTATTTAAATTTAATGATGTGTGTTTTATGGTACAGAATGTTGTCCATCTTGATGTATATTCATGTGAGCTTGAAAAAGTGTTTTCTGCTGTTGTGTTTCCTAAAAATGTCATTTAAATCCAGTTATCCTGTTGATTCTATACAAGTCACTTTTATCCCTACTGGTTTTCTGAGTACTGCATCTGTGAATTACTAAGAGACTTCCGGTGAAGTATACAACTGTAATAGTGGATTTGTGCCATCGGTGGTTTCCTCAGTTATTTTGACACTGTGTTTTTGGTTGCACACACATTAAGGAGTGTTACATCTTCTTGGATAATTTGCTCCTTTATGATTACATAATACCCCACTTTAAGAGTGATAATTTTACTGGATCTGAATTTGATTTTGTGTGTGAAATAAACATGACTATTCCAGCTTTCTGTTCATTTGCATTAGAATGGTAATATATTTCAATCTCTTTAATCTACCTGTATCTTTACATTTAGGATGAGTTTCTCAAAGGGACTATATAATATGGTCTTCTTTTTATATCCCCTCTCACACGTTCTCTCATTTAATGAGTACACTTAGATTGCTGAATTTTAAAGTAATCATTGCTATACTTGGATTATCATCAACCATACATGTTACTGTTTTTTATTTCTTGCCCTTATTATTTGTGTGTGGGGGGGTGTCTATTTTTGCCTCCCACTCTTTTACTACCTTCTCTGGTTTTAATCAAGCAGTTTACAGGATTCCATCTTCTACCCACTTTACCATATCAAATATAGTATTTTTTTTTTTACTTTTTAAAGTGAATTCCCTAGAGTTTGCAGTACATATTTATGTGGGAGCTGAAACATAATAAGACACTACATACCACTTACTACGTTCCTCTTGGTGAGCTAATTATCAAATTAACACAGACATACTAACTGGAGAAAATCAAATGTTGAATATATTCAAATCAGAATTCACATAAGCATAGATATTCCAAGGACAGCAAGGCAAGATTGCCATGTCAATTTCATAGAGATCCTCAAGGCTCTCAGATGCATTCTTGAGGATATCCACAGATTTTTGGCATTACTTTTGGTCAACAATGTTTAGCATGTCTTCCTGCATAATGAGCTGCTTCGTGTACACTTGTACAAGAAAAACTTCTGAAAGATAGTCACCTCCATAGTTAGAGGGTCCCAGCATGAGTTCTCAGGAGATGGACCTCAGAGGAACATGAATGTTCCTCATGTTGTCTGTACTCAGATCTCGTGTGAAAAGCTCCTCAAGAAGTTATAGAGGTATTTAGAGCTGTTCAAGACACGTGGGAAGTACTAGTTGGGTCAGTAGCTGATTAGCTCAGGAGATTAGCCTCCCACCATAAGATGAGAAGGAGAGGTGTTCTTCTTTTGTGGAAGTGGCCTCCAATATTCTGCAGCTTCAACTTGGGAATCTTGTTGATTCTGATTGTTGCAGCTCTTACTCTTGTGTCTCTGAGGTATGACAACCATGGTCAGAGAAAACGGTCAGGAGGATACTAGGAGGATAGTTAATGAGAGTCCCTGGAAGATGAAGGTCAAGAGTATATATGCACCTCTGGCATGAGAGCAATACTTTGATTGTAAGGAAGTCTACATGTGTAGTTCCCTCAGGGAAGCCTCTCTAAAAACTCACAGGGTTCCTGTGCCTTGGGTAAACATTAGGCTGCATCCTACCAGTCCTGCCTCAGGCATACTGAGGTGGCAGTAGGGGATGGCAATCTTTGAGTTTGAGGAGTCTGTTATTTCACATTCAAGAGTATAATTCAACTGGTGGCAAGCCATGGGACCAAAAAGAATGAAGTGAAGGAGGCCTTCAACTCATCAACCCTGTCCATGTATTCCTAGTAATTACTGCTCAGAAGTGGGCTTTCTGTCGTTGACTCTTTGGGGTCCTCAATCCTTACTGAGAGTTCTCATTTGGCTTCATATCTGGCCTTGTGTCATCACCACTTTAGTTGAATATTGTCTATACTTTCAAACTAAGGATTTCACCTCCAATAGACCAAATAAAAATTAGTGTTGGGGGAGCTTTTGTTTGCTAGCATTGTCCTTGGTCTTCAAGTGCTGAATTCAAGTGGGGAGTCAGGTATGTTGTCATACCTTCTATTTAGAGGCTTACAAACCTTCAGGACTTGCTTTGACCTACTGCTGTCATGTTCTATAACTCCTCCCCTACCCTTGGGCCTGCCCCTCTTATTAAGGCCAGGTCCACCCTGAGGGCCATGGCGAATATGAGGATCTCCTGGTTTGACCATAATTGTCCTTGGATTCTTGAGGCTGAGTAAGGAATTTCTATTATGGTGTACTCACTGTTGCGGGGGTGGGGTGGGGGAGCTGTGATTACCAGAGTCCTCCTAGTATTCACCTTGGCCTCTGGAAAGCTAGAAATCTTCCCAATACTTGACTCGGGCCACACCCTTAGACCAAATCCCTCAACCTCCTTATGACACCATAGTAGGTGGTGATTATGTTACATCATGCCAAAAATGCTCAGGTATCCCATGGCAGTAGCAAGGGTGGGTACTCTTGGGCCCTCAAAGTTCTGACAGGAATGAATTCCCAAAATTCTGACTCAGGATACTCACCTTGACTGTTGGATGATTCTTGGAACGCCTTCCTTTCCTTACCTGAGGTCTCTGCCATCAGAGAATGGCCATCACTCCTCTGACACTCTCCTTACAGAAATGGACTAAAGGCCCTGCCTGAGGAGTCTCAGGGATAAGGACTTGGGAAGATGCTGTGCTTCCTCAGGGTGTTACTGTCTATGTTCCCCAGAGCTGTAATTCATGGTTCTGCCCTTGTTCCCAGCAGGGCCTAGATCCCCTTCTTGAACTCAACTAGATCTCACACCTGTAGGCAAAACCCTCATCTCTTGAGGTGCCAGAGAGTAAAAGTCAGGGAATGCACATGAGGCTCCCTACAACTGCCCACCCAGGGGTGACATCAGGATTCAGGTTCTGTGAGGCCTGCCTGTTTAGGTTAAGGGTGTGCCCTTAGTTCTCACTCAGGATACTTTTCTTGACTCCTGACAGGCCCCTGGAGCTCATCTTTCTTTCACCTTAACATGATCCATGTACACACACCAAAGCTCTCATGTCCCTCACAACCATAGTAATAAGTGGTGGGATGCTCACTCAATCTGACAGCATTTCCTGGGTCTTCTGGTATTATTGGAGACACAAGATAGTCTCTCTTTCTCTCCCTCCAGTTGTTGGGGGTTGATCAGGGACAGGACCAGCCTGGGGGAACAGGGGCTGATCAGCATCCAGATCAGGATGGTCGGCTGACACAGTGCATGTCACACCAGTCATTCCAGTTGTTCTGGTTGTCCTGCCGTACTGGTCGCTGCCAGGCTGCGTGGAGCATCAAGACC
>NW_006295560.1:536486-557090 GCF_000327345.1 Myotis davidii | reverse complement strand
GGGAAATGTCACACATTTTAACAACAGAAATACACTTTTAACAATATGGGAAAATTATAGTTTTCCTCACAACCACAGAGAGCTAATGACTTAGAAGCCAGAAGGATTATAATGCATGCTTTATAATATAAATTAGAGGCCTGGTGCATGAAATTTGTACATGGGTGGGTCCCCTGAGCCCAGTCTGCACCCTCTCCAATCCAGGACATCCCTAACACAATCTGAGACAGTTGGCTCTTAACTGCTCACCTGCCTGCCAGCCTGATGCGCCTCAACTGCCTCCCCTACCAGCCTGGTCACCCCTAACTGCCTCGGCCTGCTGGCATGATCACCCCTAACTGTCCCCTTTGCCGGTCTCTTCACCCCCAACAACTGCCCCCCCCGGCTGGCATGTTTGCCCCTTACTGCCACCCACTACCGGCCTGGTCACCCCAACCAGCCTGCTGTTCAGTCATTTAGTCATCCCTCACTAACCCCTCTGCCAGCCTGGTCACCCCACGCAGCCTGCTGTTAAGTCCTTTGGTCATCCCTCACTAACCCTCCTGCCGGCCAAGTCGCCCCATGCAGCCTGCTGTTAAGTCGTTCAGGTGTCCACAACTAACCCCCCCTGCTATCCAGGTCGCCCCACGCAGACTGCTGTTTGGTCCTTACTGTTACATTGAAGGTGTCCCAGGCAATTTGCATATTCCTCTATTATTAGTATAGATTGGTATGGTGTTTTCCCCTGCCATAATACTTTGATGCAACTAATAGTTTCTAGAATTTAAACAAGGACGAAATAATTCAATCCTTTCCATCAGTCCTTCCATACAAACCACCTTTACTATCTTTTCCTTTATTTCCCACCAAAGTCTAGCCCTCTCTTAGAACTCACCTAAGTCCACTCAAGGTATTCTAGTTAAAATGCTCTTTTACTACAGTGGGATCTGACTCTACCACTTCAAGGCACAAAGAGTCAACACTGTGGCTTCTATTCACCTTCACTTCAAGGGAGTTTATGATTATTTGTCAGAAACTCCGTGGAGAGAGTGTGCATAGAACACCCCTTTATGTACTCTATTTTCCTGCATTGAGATAAAAGGAGAGACACCTTTGATTCCTGCCTGGAGCGGGGGAGGCTGCAGGGAAGGCCTGTGCATCCTGGGCAGCCACCTTCTCTCTGGAATAGCTTCCAGAATCATAACTCTAGCCACGCCCCGCACAGGAGGGCAGCAACACACGCTGTGAGTCTTTGAGAACCTGGAGTCAGAATGGGTGAGAGGGAGTGAGACCTAGGCCATGGGAAGCCAGGGACCCCTCCCTGGACTCCAGGAAGCCTTCATCACTCTATGGGGTGTGGCTATTCCTGGAACCACAGTGCTGGAAGGTGTTGTGTCCCTTGAAAGAAGCTTGTGGTGGAATATTACAAGGCAGAGGATGGACAAGACATGCACCCTACATAGTCATAGAGGCAAGAGGGTCTTAAAAGGAATAACAGTGTGCCCTAACTGGTTTGGCTCAGTGGATAGAGCGTTGGCCTGCGGAGTGAAAGGTGTCAGGTTCAATTCTGGTCAAGGGGATGTACCTTGGTTGCTGGTACATCCCCAGTAGGAGGTGTGCAGGAGGCAGCTCTGATCCATGTTTCTCTCTCATTGATGTTTCTAACTTAAAGGGAACAACAGTTGCACCCTGTGGGTCAGGGGATTGGAGTGTCCTCCCATGCACTATAATGTTGCAGGTTCAATCCCTGTTCAGGGCACATACTGGAGGCAAGCAATCAATGTTTTTCTCTCTCCCTCTACCTTTTTCTCTCTCTAGAAAAATCTACAAAAACATATCCTCAGGTGAAGATAAAAGAAAAAAAGAATGACATGTCAATTGCTCTGTTTGAGCTATCTATGCCATCTGAATTGGCATCCTGGAGTCTGTGACATTAAGTGAGAAAGGAAACCGGACTTTGGTGCTTAGGTGCACAGGGAAGAGAGGGTGATGAGGACAGTAGTGCTGACTGCCACTGATGAGAGGAGTTAGTTTGACACGCAGTAAGTCAGGAAAAGGGTCCAATGGAAAACAAAAGCAAGTGGAACATAGAAAGGGGCAGACATGGCAGTTTGAGTGAGCCTAATCACAGAAACCAACCATGCAGGAATAACAGAATGTTTTCAGACTCAGAGCAGGAGGCATGAGAAAACAGGGAGGACCTGCAACAATAAGGTGAACTGACACATCAGTTCAGTTCCTTTCCTGGGCAAGAACAATTGAGGGAATCAATCATGTGGCAACAGGGGTAGCTATAGAGCAGGATTGTAGCAAATATATACCCCTAGAGGGCAGGGCTTCAACAGGGAAGCCATAATCAGACCCTCTCCCTTTGTGGGGAGTCTGTATCTGCTTATAATAAATGTTTCATACTTTTGCTTAAATCTTCGGGTCCTCTGTGCTCATTCCTCATCATTATGAGATACAATCCCAGAAAAAAAACCTTGGCTCACCATTCTGATTATCACTGAGACTGTGAGAAATATTCCTGGACTGTAGGATGCAGGACCAATGAATGCCCCTGGGATCCCAGCAGGAGACTACTACCCATGCAAGCCTGGTGATGTAAGGAGAGCCTAGTAAAGGGAGGCTTATGTAGTTGGGGCAGGGCAGGGGCTGCAGTGACTGTATAGCCTTATGGGGAAGAAACAGCACAAAGAGTTATACAACTTGTACCTTCCATCCAGCTCCCCTGTCCCCTGATCTGAGGAAGCAAGGGGAGGAGTTACTGGAATCTAGAGCCACAAAATGGAGCTGGGTGAAGAAAATTCCAAAAGCAGTGGGGTGCTTTGTTCAGGGTACAAGCAGACCCCAGCACCCTTGCTGGGAGGAACCAGAAAACCAATACCTAGTTCACTTTCCTCCTGCCCTCCATTTCCTACTGGTACTTCTCAAAGCCGAGCCACCTAGTAGCCTGTGGGAGACAGAACATCTACCTTCACAGGGATCATTCAGATGTACATCCCAGGACACAGAGCAGATGCAGGGTGAGCCCAGAGCATGGCACACCAAGGCAACCGCAGGAAAGCAGAGCAAGGAGCCTGCTGCAATAGAAGCTCTCAGGGGGCCACATGACAAATGCAGACACAATTCTTCCAATTCCTTGACAAAGTACCAGAGTTGGAACAGGAGCTGGGGGAGGTAAAATACTGAGGGAAAGTTGGCTTTGTTTTCTAAGACCTTCAAACAAATTCCTGGATACACAAATGCAGTGTGGGTTAGGATAAGGACAGTGAAGAAGAGAACAGTGAAGAAGAGTAGAGTGAGGAAGAGGAGAGTGAGGGAGATGAGAGTGAGGGTGAGGAGAGAGAATAAGAGGAGAATGAGGATGAGAAGGGTGAGGATGAGAGTGAAGTTGAGGAGCATTAGGATGAGGGTTCAGCTACTGGACACAGCTGAAATGTGTAGACATATTTGAGGAATGAAGACCTCAGAACCAGGTACTGGGTGACCCCTGTCTGGTGTGAGGCTTTGGACCTGGGAATAGATACTTGGGGTACAGGTTTTCAAAGGCTAATGGAGCTGGGAATTGATGGTACAGGTGTGCCCTGTGATGGGTTGAAATGTATCCTGGCAAGGGTTGTGGGAGGCAGGAAGTTGAGGATTGAGAGTCATGGTGGTGACTGGACACTCACGGCGATGTGACAACCTAAGTGGCAAGGAGCCCGTGAGGTGGGAAGAATGTTTCAGGAAAGGTTTAGGAAGTGAAGGGGTGGGTGAGGTGTGTGTGTGGGGCACAAACAGGAACCTGAGGTGGGAGAAGAGGGGCCAGGTCTACTTCAGCAAGGGAAGGGGAGGAGGATGTGAAGCTGTGTGGGAAGCACCACCGGGCTCCCTGGGCATCATCAGCCTATTGCACAAATGGGGAGCCTGAGGGCCACAGTGAGCTGTCCACTCCACAGCCTGGACCTGCAGGATCCAGAAGTGTCTCTCTGAGACTTTTTGTACCCCCCATCTAGGTGGCTTCTGCTCCTTATGGGGGTGGTGAATAGAGTATTTGGGGGCACACTGTCCACCAACAGTTCATGGAAAACAAGGCCACAAACAGCCAAGGGACTGGGAAGTGGGAGGCATATGAAGTTGGGACACGAATGTGTGGAGTTGAGTGCATTTGTTCACTGCTCACCGTGTGGGTAATTATGGCCACCAGGGTGACAGGTGCCCATGGGAAGGAAAGGGTGCAATTGTGTCTCCAGACAGTGTGGGCAACAAGGAGGGGGATCATGGGGACATAGGCTGGGCTCCTGGGCGCTGTCTGCAGAGGGTTTTGAGGGAGCTTGGTGGATCTGGGGTGCAGGGTGACATGGGGGTGCAAAGGCAGCACACATGTGGGCCTGTGTGTGGGAGGAGGTGGGATGTGGGTTGGTGGGAACTAATTAGCTGGAGTCTGGTCTTTGGGCAGCGCCTGCACTCAAGCCCATGTCTGCAGCCTCATATCATCCTGCACCAACAACCCTCACTCTCACTGTGGCCCCCCATATGCCTCAGAACCCTCCAGCTGCCACCCAGTCAGTGTGACCAGGGTCCTCCCAGTGCTGTCAATGGGGTCAGGGCTGGGGTGGTGAAGAGGGCCATTTGGCAGAGCAAAGAGGTGTCTCTATTTTTTCTGGTTCCTTTGGGTGGGAGGGCAGGGAGCTTGGGGCTCCTGACTCAGCCTAGGAAGGTCCTTCCTGGTGGCCCAGTCCATGGCGGCTGGTGATAGCAAGTGTCACAAAGAAGAATCAGTTCCCCCACCTATCCTTCCAACCTCTGGGACTCTGGTTCAGGCTCCTCTGGGTCTCCACACGCCTGGGAGAGCCTGGGACAATGGCTGGGCTCTCTACTTCCTGATGGTCCCAAGCTTCTTACAGGTTATGCATTCCACAGCCCCAGGACCAGCCCCATACGAGCGCCCAGCCTACCAGAATTTTATGACAATCAGAAACGGAAAACCAAGAGTGAAGGAGATGGGACAGCCCCAAAGCCCAGGACAGTGGCCAGACCACTGTTTTGTCTAGTGGTTGAGCATTGACCCATGCATCAGGAAGACATGGGTTTGATTCCCACTCAGGGCGCATGCATGAATTGTAGGCCAGATCCCCAGTGAGGGATGTGCAGGAGGCAACCAATCAATGGTTCTCTCTCATCAATGTTCCTATCTCCCTTCCTCTCTCTCTTTAAAAAAATAATCAATAAAACCATTTAGTATAGAGTCCGCTGTCAGGACTGGCGTGGGGACCAATCTAGGGAGCAGGTTGGATAATGGCACAGACCCAAGAAGAGAGCCCCTCCCAGGTTCTGAGACTCAGAAATGATACAGTGAACAAACTAGGACAGGGATGAAAGCCAGCAGCACTGGTACTTTTGAAAAGGGCTGCAAAACAAGGGAAGTGTTCCAGACCTGAGAACAATTGGTGAGGTCCCATAGGAGCCTGTCCAAGGAGCTAAACCCAAGAGAAGCTCTGGTAGCATTTAATAGGAACCTACGGAAGCTGATTTCTGCCCAGGCCTAACTATCCTGGGACTACAGGCATCTGAATTCAAACAATTCACTTTCTTCTGGTGATGAAAAGAGGCAAACCCTTTGTTTGAGGATCTGGAGAGAAACCTGAATGGCCTAGGACTGCAGACCCTAGAAACTGAGACAGCAGGGTCTCTTTCCACTGCTGGGAGAGCCTGCTCAGCTAAGCTCTTGCTGGGGGCAGCCTGCCCAGAAGGCTATGCAGAGACCTGCTCAGAAGAGACCTCCAGTGTCCCCTTGTTCACACATTCCTCAGCAAACAATGAATCACCTCCTGTGTGCAGGCCCCAGAGTGCCAGGGCCAGAGAAGTCCACTGTGGCTGGGAGAGAGGAAGGCTGTGCTGGCAACACCAGGTCCTGATGCCCAGAGTCTGGGAATGTACCCACTTATGGCAGCCTCCAAGGAGGCTGAGGACCTTGAGATGAGGGATGACCCTGGCTCATTTGGGTGGACCCTAAGTGCCATCACACATGTCCCTATCAGAGAGAGGCAGGTGAGCGTAGACAGAGGAGAAAGAGATGTGAAGACAGAAGCAGAGATAGAAGGGATGCAGCCGAAAGCCAATGTCACCAGCCACCACCAGAAACTGCCTGAGACCAGGAGTTGATGCTCCCTCCAGCTTCTGGAGGGAGCCCAGCCTGACCACATTTCCATTTCAGGCATTTGAGAGTCAAATAGGACTCTGGCTGACAGACTACAAGAGTGTACATTTATGTCATTTTAAGCCACTAAGTCTGAAGTATTCTGTACAGCAGCTGGAGAGTAGGGGTTCATTAGAGAAACAGAACAAATAGGATGAAGAGAGAAAGAGGTTGGTTCACATGATTACAGATACTGGCCAGTCCCAGCATCTGGAGGGTGAGTCAGCCAGCTAGAGGACCTGGGGAGCAAAGGGTTTCATTTTCAACTCCCTGGATCATTTGGGCTGCTATGACAAAATATTACAGACTGGATGTCATATAAACAACAGACATTGACTTCTCACAATTTTAAACGTTGTAAGTTTGGGATCAAGTGTCATGGTCAACTGAGGTCTTCCAAATGTGTCCTCACATGGCCAGAGATTTTATGTCTTTAACGTGATGTTTAAGGTAAAAATAGGCTATTAGAATAGGCCATAATCCAACCTTATGAGTTTAAGTCACCCAAGGAGACAGCAGGCATGTGCCCACACAAGGGACAGCCAGGAGAAGAGGGAAGCCATTTGTACACTAAGGAGAGAGGGCTCAGGGCAAACCAAATCTGCTTGTACCTTGACATTGGAATTCCAACTTCCAGAACTGTGAGAAAATCAATTTCTGTTGATTAAGCCATCAACTCTATGGCATATAGTTAGGGCAGCCTGAGATAAGCGATACTCTGCCCTAGATGCATATCTACCAAATTACAAAATTAATCCCTAAGACCATGTTCAATGGTCCCCTATTTACCCCGGGAGATGAGGATGGGATTTCTGCTCTATGGTGATGTGGTGTCCAAAACCACAACACTGGACCCTGTAGAGATGATCTATACAGTAATCTATAAATGATGCATGCTCACAAGATGAGGGAGAGGGACACCACATGCCCCACAGTGGCACTTTGCAGGGGGCGGGGGGGGGGCTTATACTAAGGAACAGTGAATTTGAAAGTTCTGTGGGAGGCAGGCTGTGGGGTATCAAGAGGTTGAGGTGACCCCTAATTCCCCTACAGTATGTAATCAGACAGTTTGCAAAATCCACTGGATGGTAGAGAAGAGAAACCCATTACTTAAGGAGAAATATATCTGGGCCTTGTCCCCTTCAAAGAGATGGATTTTGGGTCTGTCAGTTTTTAGCCTTGAATGTGAGCCTATTCCAAGTTCTTTATATGCAAAATGAGTCTGGTAGTCTTTCACGCAACACTGTGGACATTCATTTGTGATGAATCTAAACTATCTATAGTATTAGGCAAATTTGGTGCTTTTAATGTATGGCAGTTGTCACTAGGATGATTTTGAACCCAGATAATAACCACCTTTCCTCACAGAATTTAATTTCCATGCTCTATTAAAGAACATGCAACTGTATACAAGGTAGAAAACCACATAAGGCAAAATGTTGCTGAGCAAGTAGTACTAAGTAGAATTTCCCCTATAGAGCATTTGTTGTTTTATAAGGGTGTGTGGTTATCTTCCCTAGCAACATGTAACTGAATGTTTATTAGTCTCAAGGACCAACAACTTGTCATCCAAACCACCCTTAATATTATTAATTTCATCGCCACCATAAATAGAGTCTGTCTTTACTTTTTGCCAAGTTAAACACAAATTCTCTACATGACGTCATTTTCATGGAGTGAGATCTGGCTCTCCCAGCCCATGAAAAGAGGGATTTCCCAATGGCTCCTTGGCATCTCATTTCAAGGGATATCACCCTTATTTTTCAGAAACACTTTAGACATCCTGTTCTCAAAACAGCTAGTTTGGGCACTATGTTCACCTGCCTTGGAGCAAGTGGACTGGACCCCTTCCAGTCTGGCCTCAGGTGGAGATTTCTCAGCTATTCCCACATCCCAAGGTAACTCTTAAGATCTGTTTTCCATTCTAGGCTTAGTGTCTCCACTCTAAGACCCATTACCTGAGAGTTTGACCACTAGTCCCCATTTCCTCGGCTTCATCCAGCACATCATGCAGCCCAACTGAAAATTACCTGTCCCTCACTCCCTGAGGGACTAGAGATTTCCAAGGCCCAACACTGCCTTGCTCACAAGATGGGCAATAAATTGCTCTCTTCCACACCTCTTCTGTTACTTGTCATTTAGTTATTTCTTAAATTGTATGACATCCTCCCTCTGCCAGCCTCTCCCACCAAGGCCCCCAACTCCTCACTCTCCCTGAGCCTTCCCATCACCTGGACATCCTCCCTCTGCGAGGCCCTCCCACCACGGCCCCCACCCCCTGACTGTCCCTGAGTCTTCTCAGGGCCTGCACATCCTCCCCTTGCTGACCTGCTGATGGCCCCCCTGTCCAAGGCCTCTCTGGGGCCTCCAAGGCGGAGAGCAGCGATGGAAGGCAGGCTTGGGGGCCCCTCTTTTTGGAGAATAGGTCCTGGGGTTGCCCGGGAAGCCGCCCCCTTGTGCACTCTGCCCCCCTCGCATCTTGACTGGGACAGGACCTGGGCTACTCCCTCCTCTTGGCCTGGGCAGCAGCTGTTAGACGGGCCTCGTCCCCCAGAGCTGGGGCTTTGCAGCAGGAAGGCGGGCACTTCTGGTCACGTGGGCAGGCACCGGAAGGAGCAGCGTCCTGCAGACCCACATGGGCCTTGCTGGGCCCAGGCAGGTGCGAGGCTGGCCCCCTCTGTAGCATAATTAGAAGCCTGATCACACATAGTCAATAATTATTTAGAACATACAATGGAAAAATATACCAGTTAAACCTGTAACTATCTTCATCAATGTACTATATTTTGTTTAGATGACTATTTTAAAAAGCCCAGTCCTCACCAAGAAAAGGTCTTAGGTATTTATTAGGACAATCTCTGGTCTCATACTACCTCAACAGGCCCAAATTTTGGTGCTATCCTGTTATTACACCAATGGTCCTGGCATGTGTGCTCTGAGGTGCTGCCTCAAGTTCCTTCAGTTTAAGTAGTAAAATTCATTGTTCCAGGGCACACTGGAAGAATGATCAACATGCAAAATAATATGCCCATTTTTAATCATGTTTGTTAAAATTATTTTTAAAATATATTTTATTGATTTTTTTACAGAGAGGAAGGGAGAGGGACAGAGAGTTAGAAACATCGATGAGAAAGAAACATCGATCAGCTGCCTCCTGCACACCCCCTACTGGGGATGTACCCGCAACCAAGGTACATGCCCTTAACCGGAATCGAACCTGGGGCCCTTCAGTCCGCAGGCCGACGCTCTATCCACTGAGCCAAACCGGTTTCGGCATGTTTGTTAAAAATTTAACACATCTTTACAGCACATCTATGTATAAAAACCCTCAGATCAAGTTTAAATGACACACATCAGATAGTTAATTGTGGTTGCCTCTGAAGAGCGGATTGAATTTGGAGGAAAGGGAGAAATTGAAATGTATCTGTATTACTAGAAATTTTGTATCAAGAATATATGTATTATTACTTTGTAATTAAAATATTTAAATACCTCTAACCACAAAATTGTAACTGTGCATTAATCAGATATAGTAACTGCTAGCTAGTGCAACAGACAAGATCTGCAAACCTGCAATGGCTTAAAACAACCAAAGTTTATTTCTCATGCACGTAAAAACTGATATGGCATCCAGTCTGCTCCTATCAGATGGTTCTATTTCCAACAAGGAATCTCTGTTTTTGCTGATCAATGGAACACAAAACATGGAGGTGACATACTGGCTTTCAAACTTCTTGTCCTAAGGCTGACAAACATTGTTTCTGTTCATATTTCAGTGTCAACAGTAGTCACAGACCCTTCCATAAATATAAGTGGATTGGGAATGTGTAGTCACCCCATCAACCCAGGGAGGAGAGCAAGGCACCATATGAATTAGCATGTGCTCTCTCCCATAAACTGTTATAGTAGGTGCTCAAGCAAAAGCAACTACTATAATTTTTTTTTTAAGTCTTCATTCCTTGGTAAAGTTTCTAAAGAGGCTACTTTGCCTTGCAATTTTCCAATCCTGCTACATGGAAGATACTTTCAAATGTTGGATCACGTTTAATTTTCAAAAGAATACCGTAAAATCTCAATAGGGAGGATTCACTTTATTCATTCAATAGCTCCTTTCTGCACTTACCTTTGAAATAAACTGTAGAGTGTCAATAGGATGAGAATGTTCTATTGAAGCATGGTCAAAACCTTGAGTCCCAGAAACCCTCAGCATGACTGGACACTCAGGACACTTCTACAGGTGTCATTAGAAACAAGGAGAAGGCAGCATTTTCCTCTGGAGCAAGTACTGAGATAAGAGGCAGCAGAAGGATGGTGAATTATTTTAATCTTTGCTTTTCAAAGATAGCATGGCTGTTAAGAAACCGTTATTCCTGTCTTAGAAGAACTTTGGGTTCTGAGGAATTCAACTTCAGTAGATGTTTATTACACAGTGATTTCCATGGTCTTTCTCCATCTCTGACCTACCAGGAAGGCATTGGGTATTGACCTTATAGGTATGAACTCATTGGTGTATGAGTTCAGTGGCCAGTCTCAATAACATACCCCTTTAAAATCCTACTGACAATATTTGGGTTGTCTCACATCAATTACCAGTATATTCTGTAAGAAATAAGACTGTATCCACCAGCTCATTTGGAAAATACTTTGAAGACTGATGTAGAGATGGGTGTGGGAGCTGGAGCTGTGGTAATAAGTTATCTAGACTTCATGTCAATGGTCCCACTGAGAGGGATATATCTCCAAGGTACACTTGCAGTGTTGGAACGTTCTAGTCAAGGGGAGGGCAGGTGATTCCTGCATCACAGGAAGCAGGGTGCAGCCTCCAGAGGACACAGTGAAGAGCTGGTCAGTATATGAGGTTCCAGTTTGGACAGAAGGGCACACTTGGGAATCTCTAGGGGGAATGTTCTGCAATGTAGAAACAGACTGGCACAGGACTTGTGCTAGCATCTGGAAGAGTTAGCTCTCAAGGGACTCTGGGATGAGGAACAGAAGGACCCTCAGCAAAAGAAACCCATGGACAATCCTAAAATAGTTCTTTATTCTCATATTCACCTTCTTTCATGAGGACTGCTTTTAGTACTTTTGTAGTAACGTCTTTTTTTTTTAAATTAAATATATTGTTATTGATTTCAGAAAGGAATGTAGAGAGAGAATGAGAGAGAATCATTGATCAGCTGCCTCCTGCATGCCCCCCACCAGGGATCGAGCTCCAAACCCAGGTATGTGCCCTGACCAAGAATCAAACCATGACCTTCTGGTTCATAGGTCAATAGTCAACCACTGAGAAACACTGGTAGGGCAGAAAGTCTTGTTTTTTAATAGCCTGTGATATATCTTGGAGTGGTGGGAAGAATAGATAATGAAGAGACGGGCTGAAGAAGAGGAAAAGTGTGAGTTCTAGAAAAAAATGGTACCAGGGTTCTAGTACCAGCTCTTTTACTTATCAGTGATGTGAATTTGAGAAAATTATAAGTTCTTCATCTGAAAAGTATGTGTAATAAGCCCTATCTTGTAGGACTGTTGGAATGTATGCAATGGATATAAAACACTTGTCAGAGTAATTGGGCAATATTAGGTATTAATTGAATGGCAATTATCATATGATTTATTTATTTTTACCACAGATGATATCACCCTCCCCTCAGAAGATGTCAATAATATGCAGGTTTCTAAAACAAATAACACAAAATTCACCCATAATGCTACTTAGTAAGTAAAACTAAATAAATTTTCCCATTTGAGGATAAGTTAGTTAATTTGGGTACATGGGACCCTTCCTCAGTTGGATACAATTCAGAGGTCCTAGAATTTGTGTCAAGGACCAATTGCTTCCCTCCCAGGTGCCTTTTCATCCAAACCATCCCTTTTTTCATTCATTTCATCACCACCAGATATGGAGCCCTCCCTTGGGGTTTGCAAAATTGCACTCAAGTTAACCTAATTAAAATATCTGTTTCTCTCTCCCAGTTCAGGGAAAAGAGAGCCAATACAGTAATTTCTCGGCATCCCACTTTCAGTGACTTTCACCCTTATGTCTCAGAAACCCCTTAAATATACTCTGTACATAGAACACCTAGTTTGTGCTCTGCATTCAACTGTAACCAAGCATGAACACAGGCACATTCCATTTCTGCCCCAGGAGGAGGTTTTCCTCTGGTTTACTGATGATACTAAAGTAACTATTAATGCAGGTTTCCAGTACAGGGTCTTGTCCTTCAACATTGAGAAACACCATGTGTCTGTCTGGCCTCTGTTCACCAAGCCCAAAGCCTCATCTAGCTTACCACCCCACTCAACTTAACAGTGTACTCACTGAGGGACTTGTAGTTCCCCAAAGCCCAAACTGCCTTCCCTCAGGGATTTTATACCTTGTCTTCATCCAGACACCCTCCCATTCCCACTCCTCCCAACTTCTTCCCTGCCTCCCTGCCTCTTTTCTCCTTCTTGCTTATCCTTTCTTACAGGCTATTTCACCATCTTCCTTATATTATTACTGCTCTTTGAGTGTGAAATTATGAGGGTAGGGATGTTTTGTATCCTAGTTTCCCCATTTCTAACAGGATTTTCAAAGAGCAGTTGTTCAATTGATATTTGGGAAATAAATGAGACAGTAAACATGAGCTCTAGTTTATAAACATTTTATTTCTCCTACATTCTTCAGTAAGCTAAGAAAATCCAGGTATGTAGCTTTTATTTTTATAGAACAACAGACTAAAATGAATAAGGGAAACCAAAAACTGAACACCTTTTACTTTTCTCCCTCTATTTTTTGATACCAATAATTTTACTGTTCATATTTTCACAGAAATGCCTATTACAATGTCATGTTGTGTTGTTCTGGTTCAGTAAATATGAAAGGTTTCCCCAATTTGTTTTACAGAATAATAAAACTCCTAATCTTAAATCGATTACAAGAAATAAGCATGTAACTAAAATCATTAGTAAATTTAGATTCTGAAATGATTTAAACCATCTATTAAAAAATCAACATTTAAAATGTTATAAAAGAAAGAAAGGAAAAAAGATAAAACTCTAAAGTTTACCACACTCAACAGAAATACTGTGTTCCTTCCAGATCCACCTTGGCCATCCACTACTTAGAATGTTGACTGCTCTTTTCTTCCACAAAGAAAACAATCTGCCTCAGAAGTCAACATTTGAAATATAACCTAAAACAACAACAAAAGAAAAAGAAAAAGAAAAAGAAAAAAGAGGTAAAATTCCAAGTTACCAACATACAATAAGAACACAAAGATGATATACACTTTCCAGCCCCAGTCTGGCTCTCCACTATTAGAACGTTGACATAACTATTCAAGCAAAAAGTGAAGGACTTGCCTCAGACTTTACTTAATGTGGGAGGAGCTGCTGGCCACGGCCCTAGAGTGCACAGTCATAGCAATACGAGCCCTGGCTGCAGCTCTTGCTTGGGCTCTCTCTTCCTCATCTCTCAAAGCCTCTTCATACCAGACTGGGAAGGCACTGGGGACAGTATCATAGATCTTGGCTAAGAACTCCAGGACTTTCATCTTGCTGGTCTCAGCGTGGGCTCTTGGACCCCAAAGCAACTCATAGCGTGGAGGATCACTGTCGGACACCTGGCGGTACTCCAGGTACTTTAGCTGCACCAAATCTTCAGTGATGACCTTCTTGGGCTCCCCATAGATTAAGTGCTTTTTATCAGCATAGACACCCATCATATTCATCACTTCCCAGATAGCTTCCTCAGGGGCACAATTGCCTTTCATGAAGATCACACCCAGAACAATCATCAGTAGGCCAGTCTTGGGCAGGTTCTCTTCATTTGCCATTCCATCTAAGGAGAGGTCTAGCTTGCTGACAAGGGCATAGGAGTGCCTGACGGGATCCACTTCTTTCAAATCAATACCAAAGGCCAGCTCCATGTGCTCAGAGGCTCTTCTCAGGATCTCATTGAAATGCATCTTGTACTTTTTGATCACCAACCTCAACATATCTGCCTTTGTAATTGGCTCTTTACTTTGATACTTCTTCAGCAGAAACTGCACCAACAGAACCACCTTCTTGTTTAAAGGATCTCTGCGAAAGCTCTCCAAGGTCTTTGTGGATTCTGAGCTTTTCTCATCTTGTTTGCTGGCACCTTCATTTGAATCGGTACCGGAAGCAGCTCCAGTAGTGTTAGATGGGATTTCCTGAGGCTCCGTAGAAGTGCTAGGTGTCTCAGCAGCAAGCTCATTCTGGGGGCTGTCTTCCAGGACAGGATGGGCAGAGGAGAGCTCTCCTTCCTCTGCTGCAATAGCCTCAGCACCTTCCAGAACCTGGGTCGGGGTCTTAGCACGGGCCTGGCGGGTCTGGCGGCGTTTCTCACGGGCACGGCGCTTACTCTTCTGACCTCGAGGCATAATGAGACAGCAGGTAGGAGTTCAAGCAATTAAGTTGATGAACAGGTCACCCTAGAAGACAGAAGAAGAGATTATGTGCACAGTCCTACTAGGGAGATTCTACATTGGCTCCAAGAAAAGCTGCCTCTGCTGGTTCCCTTAAGGGTACTGTTTTAGGAAACCACAAGACAGTGGCAGAAGGCACTCTGGGGGCCTCCTCTGTTCTGCAGTGGCTTGTCACCACCAATCTAACTCAGGATATTAAACTTCACTCCTGACTGGTCTTTTGACTACTTCTTCTGTTAACTTGAGGCTTCCTCTTCAGAACAAGGCTTCCTATCCCACCAACTCCTTAAGTGGAAGTGCGGGTTCATTAGGCCTAACAGCCATGCTTGAGCCATGTGAGGGATACACCAGGCAGGGTAGGGCAATGTCAGAGTAGGGTGAGCTCTGTGGGCTGAGGGCCTCAGTTCTGGGAGAAATGTGTTCCTTCAGTTCTAACAAATGTTATTCACCTCCATACCTGTCTAAATTTAGGACTCCACCTTTACTGACTTTAAACTACATACCTCTGACCAAAGCCGCAAGCTCCAGAGCTCATAAGGCAGAAGTCAGAGAGAGCACTTCCAGCCACTCCCACCCGGGCTTCCTAGAATAAGCCGAGAGGTAGGGTTCTGGTGATGGCACCCTCACTTTGTTCCGTGGAGAGAGGAATAGTGCAGAGCTCACACAGGGGTCTTTTCTGACTCCTGACAGGGTCTAAGACTTTTTTCTCTGGGAACCTGAGTGAGCTGGCCTCAGACCAAGGCTCTCATTTCTCTTGGAACCTCCGATAGGAAGCAAGCAGTAACCTAAGCCTAGTAGTTCAGGGACATCCTAAGACTGACAGTAGGGGGACTCCTTGTGGCACATTATTTTGAAGTGGGTTCTCCCCTCAGTCCTCAGTGTCTTCCTTAATGCCTTGTACATACTGGGCTACCACTCATCTGGTGATAAGAGGTAAGTCACAAACATGTAAATAATTTAAGGACAATAGACATCTGTACAATATTATGTTTACCATGAATAAACATAGTGTATTGCTTTATTAGAGACTCCTTTTATTTAAGTCTATCTGAAATATTTTTATATTTGCTTCCATAAAGATCATGTACACTTTTGTTAGTTTTCTTTTTATGTATATTTTGTATATTGCTGCTGTTTTCAATTATATCATTTCCATTACACATTCTAATTAGCTATTTATTTTGTGTGGTGAGACTACTGATTTGGCTATAGTTATCTTCTCCATCAGCTTCCTGAAGTTTCTTATACATTTGAATATTTGGTAACCGATTTCTTTGAAATGTTTAATTAGAAGATCGTATTTCTCTTTCTTCTCTTTATTCATGACTTTTATTCCATATTCCTGTGCATGGCTATATAGTTGCTATGCAGTCAAGTCCAGGTTTAAACAGTAGAATTGGTACCATAAATTCATGTGCTATTTGAACTTTATTGAAAAATGTGTCTAACATTTCACAATACATATGTTTGCTATTGATTTTAAAATATGAAAATTTCATTCTAATGTAAGTTTCTAAAAACTATTACCATGATGTGAGGTTGAATTTTTATCAAAGGTTTTTTTTTCTTTATTTCCACATATGTTCAAATGTTTTTTCTTCCCTATTGGTTAACATAATGAATTCCAATTCTCTTTGTTGGGACAACCTCTTCAGAGGTGACAATGCAATTTCATTAGGAGATATATAATGTCGGTTGTTTCCTTTTTGGTGATGTTGGGCCAGTCAGGGTCACCACTGTCATCCAATAATTCATTAGTGACTGCTAAATTGTAATTTCTAATTCTATCATAGCTTCTGATATCTGTAGATAGACTTTCTGTTATCCTTCATTTTGTTTTCTTTTTAAATTAAATTTATTGCAGTCACATTGTTTAATAAAATTATATAGGTTTCAAATGTACAATTCTATGACACAGCGTCTGTATATTGCATTGTGTGTCCAACATCCAAAGTCAAAACTTCCATCACCATATATTTGACCCCTTTTACCCTATACTATCCTCACTCCTTCCCTTTGGTAATCACCATATTGTTGTCTGTGTCTATTAGTTTTTGTTTGTTTTTCTTGTTTGTTCATTTTTTGCTTTCAGTTTTATATCCACATAAAAGTAAAATCATGTGGTTCTTGACTTTTTCTGTCTGACTTATTTCACTTAGCATAATATTCTCAGACACATCCATGCCACAAATGAGAGTATTTCATCTTCTTTTATGGCTGAGTAGTATTCCATTGTATTTATGTACATCTTCTTTATCCAATCATCTATCAAAAGACACTTTGATTGTTTCCATGGCTTATGTCTTTATTTAAAAGGGTGATATTTTCTCATATTGGATTTTTGGCATTGTTTATTTTTAATATTGAATTAAAACGTAACTTATCTTGATTACTGAAATGTTTTGGTCTACCCCTTACCTTAAATTTTGAGCTGAAGGTGAATGCCTCATTTGCCTTACCCTAGCCACAGTCCTGGTGACTCTGAAGTGGTTAATACTGACCCTCGCCTCATACTTTTAAGAGCATTGTTACTTAATTATACCTTGTATTGTTTTAAATTTTGGGTATCATTTCATGGTCTGCCTTTGTGATCTTAAACAATAAAATTGCCCTATAGGAGACTTAAAAAATTAGAGTAGAGAGTAAGGATATTCTTTTTACTGAATTGGTGAGATGATTAAATAAAAGTACATTTGAGAAAATACTTCATAAAGTTTACAAATTACTAGTTGTTCAAAAATACTCATTGGATTGAAGCTTTGAGTTTTGTTGATCAGTAGCCTAGCTGCAGCTAGCTCATTGTGTTCTCTGCTCAGGTCCTCACTCTCAAGTGTCTTGTTGGCTGGGCTGCATTCTCATCAGGAGGTTCTGGGCAAGGGTCCATGTCAACGATTCAGGTTGTTGGCAGAACTGAGTTGCTTGTGATTGTAGGACTGAGATCCCCATTTCCTGGCGGGCTGGTAGACAGAAGCTACTCGGCCCCTAAAAGTTGATTGCATTCCTTGCCATGTGGCCCTCTCCATTTTCAAATCTAGCAATGAAGAATCTCCCTCATGTAGAATCCCCAGCACTTGGAGTTCCTTTTATCAGAAAGAGGAGTCTTGCACCATTTTAAAAAAAATGTTTTTATTGATTTTTTTTTAGAGAGAGAGAAAGGGAGAGGGAGAGATCAAAACATCCATAAGAGAGAATGGGGATCAAGCCCACAACCCAGGCATGTGCCCTGACCGGGAATTGAACCCATGACCTCTTGGTGCATGGAACAACGCTCAACCAACTAAGCCATACCAACTGAGCATTTTGCAGCTTTTAAGGGCTCACCTGATTAAGTCAGGTTCCACAAGGATAATCTCCCTTTCTGGATACTTGTACATTATTCTAGGATTGTAACACTGTGTATGGAGAAATTTGGGTAGATTAGAAAGCCATGCATAAATAGAATTTACAGGATTTATGTGCTAGGTTGCATATAGATGGTGTAGGAGGAGGCAATGTCAGAAATGCCTGCACAGCCTGACATTCTGCATTCACAGCTGCATCACCTACTAAGACTGGGAATTCTGCAAGTGGACTATTTACCAAGAGTGGGAATGCTAAGAATGGTTGTAATTTGGAGGCATTGTGAGTTCAATTAAAAAGGGTTGTGTTTGAAGCACATCTAAAGTCATGAGCAGCTATTTGAAAATGGAAGCAATGAACATGAATGAGATTGGCAAGGAAAAGATTAAAGAATGAGAAGAAATATGAAGGTAATACAACATTTAAAGAATGGATAGAGAAGTATACATATTGTAGAAGACTTAGCACCTATAGAAAATAATTTATTCACCCATAATTCTATTGCATATACATAAAAATTATTAACATTTTGTGCCAGAGTTTGCAATTACTATGAACAGATAATAAACAGTTTTATTCTTAATTAGCAGAAAATTCTCATTCAATGTTAATTAATCTATTCAGAATATTGTTAAAATAAAAGTATAATAAATTAATGGAAAAATAAATATGTTCCATAAAGAATTAAACTTGTATACTCAGTAGCTCTAGTGATGGCATCTAGATAATTTGGCAAAATGTAGTTCTATACTGTATTTGCTACAGAAAAAAACCTCATAATTACCATTTGAAAAACAACACCAAGCACATGTTCTGTTAATGGTGGCATTGTGTTGCTATGTGAAGGGCAACACATTAAATGTACATTCCGATGGCAAAGTATAACAACTCATTATTGGTTTTTCTTGGACTGAGTAATTTGTGTTCCTATTAAAACAAGTATTAACTGGTTTGTTCTAATTTAATTTCAACTTGAACAGCTTTTAAAAATATCAATATCTACAAGCATAATGTGTTTTTAAAAATGCATTTAAAATTCATTTTTTAAAAAAGGAAATGATTGTGTGTATTGTGCTTATATGTACATGCAAGTTGATGGCAAGGCATATTGTGATTAATGTGTAATATTTGGTATTTACATTAGAGAGGTCCTTTTCTATTTTCAGTGATACATAGTTTATGGGGTCTGTTCTAATCATATTATGCATAATGTAAAACACCAGCTGAGACTTAGGATGAGTATGATATTTCAAATTTATTTTCTCTGGTGACTGGCACTGGGCAACCTGTTTGGAGCTACAAAGGAATCCAGTTTGTGTGTGCAGAAACAACCAAGCACCAAAGCCGGTTTTTACCAGCACCTGCCCTATGACCGGCCAGCAAAAGTCCCAAGGCACTCTGAGATCTGCTTCTGCCTGCCTGCCTTCACCTGCTGGCTGCCCAATATGCTCAGTCACTGAATGAGCCTCTGGTGATACTCAAGTTGCATAAGACAGGTTCTCAGTGAGTCACCAGGTATGTTTTTATTTATGAGAGAGAGAGAGAGAGAGAGGGAGAGGGAGAGAGAGAGAGAGAGAGAGAGAGAACATGATATGAGAGAAACATTGAAACATTGGACAGTTGCATCCGGTCCCAACTGGGGATTGAACCTGCAACCTAGATATGTGCCCTGACCAGGAATTGAACCCACCACATTTTGGTGTATGGGAAAACACTCCAAGCAATTGAAATACTTGGCCAAGGCAATTATTTCCATTTTTATATGCACATAATCAAGAGATGGAACCAATTTCCTCTCCTCTTGAATTTGAGCTGGCCTTTATGCTTTACTTTGACCAATAGGATATAGCAGGTTTGGCATGCCATGAGCTCCAGGCCTAACTTTGAAGAGGCATCTTCTGTTTTCTCTTTACAGGAAGTCAGTCTCCATGATTTAAAGAAGCTTAGGTCAGCAAATGAGGGATGAGGCAGCAAATGAGGCCACATGGAAGAGCACTGAGGCACCAGGCATGTGAGTGAAGCCTTCTTATGTCTCTCAAACTAGCTCAGCCACCAGTCAAATTCAGCTGAGATCGTGATTATTATGTAGAGCAGAGCTGCCCAGCCAAGTCCTGACCTAAAGAATTATAAGAAATAGCCAGGCTAATGTGGCACAGTGGTTCAGCATTGACCTATGAACCAGGAGGTCATGGTTTGATTCCAGTGAGGGCACATGCCCGGGTTTCTAGCTTGATCCCCAGTGTGGGCATGCAGCAGACAGCCAATCAATGATTCTCTCTCATCATTGATGTTTCTATCGCTCTCTCCTTCTCCCTTCCTCTCTGAAATCCAACTAAGTGAATACAGGGAAACTTTGGGACTCTCATGTTTTAATAAAATTGGCAATTTCAGCAGCTACAAAGCCCTGGCTGACTGTTTTGAACAGAGGAATGCTTGAGCAAAGATCTGTTCTGAGACTCCATGGGAGTTCCACTACGGTTGCTTAGGTTTCTTTTGGGAGACAGTCTATCTGCAAAAATTTTATGTTACTTTAATTTTGCACCAGAGTGGACCACACGTATAATTGTTGGAGGAATGAAATACTTGCTTGCCTTATGGCTAAATCCACCATACTGTTTCCTTCCCAAGATGTCCAAATCATAACTCTCTGTATTCTTTGTCATAATCTGCTCTTGC
>NW_006295560.1:531610-536424 GCF_000327345.1 Myotis davidii | reverse complement strand
GGGGGGGGGGGGGGAAAGGATTTCAGATAATTTATATAAAAATGAATTTTCCATGGAGGATAATTCTGCAATTCAGCCCTATTCATGAATTCTTCACATTTCTAAAATTACTTGTCAGTCCTCTTTGATCATATGGTTGCATCTACAACAGAGCATTCAGGGATGAGTACTTGACAATACTAATTTGGCCTCAGACTTGGACAGAAAAGGCACAATAAAATAATCTTGAAATAAGTTTTCAACATTCATTTAATTTAATAGAGAATTCTGCATTGAATGCAGGCACATAATCAAAATTCAACCATATTTCAGTAGAATGCAATCACTTTTTTCTGTTGCATCAAGTTGAGAATCTCATTCAGAAGATACAATTGGAAGCCTCAGGCTTCTATTAGCAAGTCATGATTCTAAGGAAAGTAACTACTAAAGAAAATGTTGCTCTTTCTTTTTTTCACTACATACATTTCATAATGCTGGAAAGTATATATAAGGAGTTTTAAAGAGGCTTTCCTTTCATATTTTTTAGTTGATGACTAAAATTTTTACTATTATCTTAAAGGGATAAAATGAGACTTCTTCAAAAGTGAGAGTATATTTTTTCTGCAGTACATCACATTTTTCATTCAAATAATAGCTGTCCTTCCATTTGAATAGATCATTATTTGATATTAATAACAGCAGTGCATCAGTTTTCTCAGTATCTTTATGTGATGCTAAAGCATAAAGAATAAAGAATGGTTTGAAGCTCAGAACTTCTAAGGTTTTCTAATTACCTGAGTTTTTTCTGTATTTTTAAATATATTTTAATTATTGCTTTCATCTTGAAAGCACAACACCCTTACTCCCAGCTCTGTGCCTGTTCTCAGGTTGTTTCCTCTCCATGGCATGCTGCCTTTCCACTAAGTCAGTGCCAACTTATTTGTTGGTTTCAGATCAAGCCTTTCATTCTTTATAGTCTTCTCTGCCCATTGCATCTTCCACTGAAACTTAGTTATACTTCATTTAATTATCCAGACCATCATCAAATATATATTGAGCCTGCCAAGCTGCCAGGAATTCTGCTCAGTGCTGAAGATAGAGGAAATATACTCTTCATTTTATTCTTTTATATTTTGTTTTTAAAATGTTTTTATTATGGAGAATTGAAAACATGTGAAAGTAGATAGAACAGTATAATGAACTCACAGGTTCCTGTCACCCAGCTTCAACATTTATCAGCTCTTATTTCTTTAATAAACACTACTCAGTCTCTCTCCTTTCTGTATTATTTTGAAACAGATCTATACATAATATCACTTCATCTATAAATATTTCAGTATGTATCTTCAAAAGATAAGGATTAAAAAAATAACCACACAACTGATACCACATTTTAGAAAATTTCTTAATTCCATTGAATATCCAGTGTTTGAATTCCCAGTTGATTCATAAAGGGTATAGTTTTGTGGGTTTTTTTTTTTTTACAGGTTGAGTGTTTGAATCAGGACCACAATAATGTCCACACATTGCAATTGGTTGGTAGGTATCTTATGTCTTTGTTAACCTATATGTTTCCACTTTTAAGTTGCAAATAATCTATCCTTACATGGGAGAGGTAAGTAAACAAAAAGAAGAATGCTTGGGAATATTGCTTCCATGGAGATATTTACAGAGAGCTAAAGAAGTACATATTAGAAATACCTAATTCATAGAGTTGATAAGAGGGGGGCAGGTGTAATTCTAGGAAGAATTTTTGTTATTGTGAGAATCAAAAAATCAGCAAGCAGAGAAGGTAGGTGAGGTCATTTTGGGAAAAGGGAACAACTTGAGCAAAAAATGGTATTTCCTGCGTATCAGGAACTGGCTGGATTTCAATTCAGGTATTTATTATTTTTCCTTGGTCCAGGTATAAATAACCTTCCTATTCTAGATCTCTTGTCCTATGTTTTGGAATCTGCTCTTTTATCTTCCAAACCATGTAAAGTTAAACATTAGCAGGACAAAGTTTAGGACTCAAAAATAAAAATAGATAAGAGACAAATAGGTAGCAGAAAAAGAAAAACACACACAAAATAGAATTATAAACATCAAACTACATGTATTGCAATAAATGCTGTTGGACTAAAAGTCTTCTAGATGGATAACAAACAAAATTCAGAATATTTTTGGTTTAATGAGACAAATTGAAACAAGATAAAATAATTAAGAAAAAGTTAAATTGTTCCAATTTAGTGGCTCCCTTCTTTAAATAAAACTTAAAATCCAATAATAGGCCCCAAGAAGCCTGAAATAATCCTTTTTTCATTAAATATTTTTTTAGTTCTTAGAATATGATAGGCATTGCATCAGCCATCGGTGATCATATTTGTTACCTATCGCTACATAACAAATTACCACAAAGTTAGCAACTTGCATAATATCCATTTATTATCTCACAACTTCCATGAATCAGTAGTTTGAGTACAGTGGCCAATGCAAAACCAGATTATTGAGACCCAATACTTACTCAATTTGGAGGCCCTCTTGAAGAAAATAAAAATAATATACATTTATGAATATAAATAAAGTAAGTACTTCTGAAGCTTCAGCTTCACTGGCTTCATGGTAAATAAACCTAAACTTGAAATGCAATTGCTTTATAAACCAGATGTCCCAAAGGAAGCCACAGAAATCAAACAAGTAAGCAAGTAATATATACAAAAATTGTAGGTAATATAAGGAAAAACAATGAATGCTATGACAAAAATGGATGGGGGTGGCAACACTGAGTCAGAGAGAGCCTCTATAAATATTTGTCATTTAAGTCAAGACTTGGGGGCAAGAAAGAGTTGGGCAAGCATCATTCCATGCATGGGGAAAAGCATGCATAAACATCCTGAGGCTCGAAGGGGCATGGAGTATCCAAGATACAGGACAACCATGTGCTTCCCATTGTATTTTAAAAATAAATAAAATTATCCCTAGCTGGTTTGCTCAGTGGATAGAGCGTTGGCCTGCAGAATGAAGGGTCCCAGGTTCGATTCCAGTCAAGGGCACATGCCTGGGTTTCGGGGTCAATCCCCAGAGGGGCCATGCAGGAGGCAGCCAATCAATGAATCTCTCTCATCATTGATGTTTTTCTCTCTCTCTCCTTTCCTCTCTGAAATCAATTAAAATAAATAAATAAAATTAGTTTTTGATGCTTTCTAGATAAGAGGTGTGAGAACTTGTCTTTTTCGTCATTTCTTAAGATTTGTAAAAATTGTTCCAGGCTGCACACTAGCATGCCCTTAGACTAAAGACATCTGCTTTCTGATTTGATTATGAATAACATTTAAATAATATATGCTTAAGATCCTAGAAATATTATGGGCATTGATGCCTACATTATATTATCCACATTTTACCTTTTAGTAAGTAATGGTTATTTTGGGGTGGGATCTGATTACTTCAAGACCTAAATTACTCAAATAACGGCTACATAGCTACTCCTGAGTTTCCTCTAACTACAGTCACGTCAAAGAGGACAAAAAAATATTCAATGCTTTGCTCACTTTGAAGTATAACTTTTTAATTTCCCTTTTGATTCTTTTAGTCTTACTAGTCATTCATAAGGCAAGAAGTAAATCGATAACTCTTTAAGGAAGAGTGAGTTGATGGAAAAATCTTGGCTCAGAAAAATAATTTGTTCATTCAGGTGAGAGTGTTCTTTTTTGCCAACACCAGCTTTTCAAGAAAGATTCTGTGTTAAAATGATGCCTAACAGAAAACACTTCACAGCTTACTTCCTATGTGCCATAAATCTAGTGTAATCCTCTTTATGATGAAACCTGAGAGTTCCAGAAGGCCCCTGGTTCCTCAGAAGAGCACTATAGCACCTGTAGTATTGCATACCCCCTCAGAGCTTCACAGTGGAAAACACAAGGAAATTGAGATTCAGAAACCTATGTTTACCTCAGAAAAACTAGGTACTATATTAAGTTATCAAGAGCATGGGTGGGGGGCAACAGAATTGCTTTGGTACACTATTAAAAAGAGATTTTCAAAAGTTGCAGGACCTGGGAATTTTGCCATAGAAAAGAGAATTTTGCAATTTAATGCTTATCTATTAGAGCTACTATGCTTTTGTCCAAGTCTCAATTTAGGTTTGTTTTTTGTTTGTTTTTTTGTCAGTTTCTATTGGTGGAGTAACAGAAGCCTTGCCAAATAGCAGTAAAAATAGCAGATATTTACTTGAGCACACTTGAATATATACTGTGTCCCCAAAAATGTATACACACGTTTTGAATAATGATAGAAGCAATGTTTAATAAAATACATTTTATTTTAAAAATTGAGCTGTTAAAGTGTGTATACATTTTGGGGGACACCCGGTTATATGTCTTGCTAACCACGTTTTAATGAGCTGGAAATTCTGTTTCTCACTAAGGCAGATACAATGATTAACAGGCAGATAGACATAGCTCCCATAATGTAACGACCTGGTCTTGATCTTACAACTACCTGAGATATAGGGAATCCATTTTGGTTATAGTGTGGTTCATTAATCACTTCCCCCTTCCTTGACTCTCACTCCAAGAAAGCAACATACTCTATAATTTGAAGCTCTTCTCTCACAAGCAGTCAGAGTTGTAGAATTTCAGAGCCAGAATGTATTTTGGGACCCTTGAGGTGGCAGGACATTAATAGGGAGAAAATACGGCCCTTTGAACCAAGAAACTTGTGTTGGGCAATTTACTGGCAGTAAGTTATTCCAGTCAATTACTTGTACAGTCTTCATTTTATTATCCATAAAATAAGGATATTATCTGTAAAATAAGGAGATTAATTTTATAGAGTAAAAAAAATGCTTCTTT
>NW_006295560.1:529346-531487 GCF_000327345.1 Myotis davidii | reverse complement strand
TCATAGAGGAAGGGAGAGGGGGAGAGAGATAGAAACATCGATAATGAGAGAGAATCATGATAGGCTGCCTCCTGCACGCCCCCTACTTGGGATCAAGTCCGCAACCCAGCTATGTACCCTTGACCAGATCGAACCCGGGACTTGTCAGTCCACAGGCTGACACTCCATCCACTGAGCCAAACCAGCTAGGGTAATGTGTTTCTTTATGTATGTATTCTGTTTACATGTGCATGCACATGTATGCATATGCTTAATTGTGCTTGTATGTTTCTCCTTATGAGGCAGGCAATGTAAGGGGCGTACAAGTTTTCAGACTAATTTGGAAGGATGATATTTAAAGTCTGCAAGGAGCCTTGCTGGAAGCATTACATATCAAATTGTGGGTGGAACAAATCATGTGGCCACATAACACTAATCCCGCTGTCATTATGGAATAAATAGTTTTCCCTGTGTGGCCTTTTACTATGCTTTGTGTGAAGAATCTCATTTTAGAGGTTCCCCCCTGCCCACATTTACCCCACTAGGTTTGTAAAGTGAGCACACAAGACTCCAGTGTATCTCCTGGGGAAAAGCGAACAAAGTGGGAGGGTGTCTCTACAATGTCTGGCGTGTCCTGTGCTTTCAACACTGATTAATGTGTACGATTTTCTTTTAATTCACTGGTGATAAATCTTTGATCTTACACTCCTACTGTGAGTGTATTCTAGAGGGTCTTTTTGCTCAGCTGAAATAATGCTTAACTCAGAGTTGTTTTGTGGGTTAAACTAAATACTATTCCTAAACAGCCTTGGAAAACACAAAATAGAGTTTGAGAAAATGCTAATGTGTTAACTTAATCTGTTATAACTTCTGAATTTTAATTTGCCTTTGTTTTTCGTTGCTTTAGTTTTAGCAGTAATAAATGTTAATTCCACATTTTAAAGAAGAAATAAGAAAATATGGAAGGGTAAAATTCTTTCTAATTAAAAATCACCACCCAGAGAAAAACACTATTTTTCATGGTATTTGTGTATTTCATCTTTGCACAAGTAAAATACTATATTAGTCTGAAAACTTGTACTTAGTAATTTTACGTCATGATTTCTAACAGTCCATGGCACTCCATTATAGGGGTGTAACAATTCCCTTACTCTTCCCCCTTTGATGAATATTTACATTGTTTCAGTGTTTTTATAAATTTAAGCAATCCTATATAATAAAAGCCTAATATGCTAAGTGTCTGGTCGAACAGTCAGCCATTCAACCAATCAAAGCATAATATGCTAATGATATGCTAAGGCTGCTCAACTACTTGCTATCATTTGCACTGATCACCAGGGGGTAGACAGTTGACCAGTCAACCAGTTGCTATGATGTGCACTGACCACCAGGCAGCAGACGCTCTGACTGGTAGGCTAGCTTGCTGTTGGGATCCGGCTGATCAGGACTGAGTGAGATAGGCTGGATACACCCTGCAGCCCTCCTGTGGCTCCTCCGTGACTGGCCAACCTCCCACATCTCTCCCTGGCCCCAATCGTGCACCAGTGGAGTTGCCCTCTCCCAATCCAGGACCCCTCAGGGGATGTCGGAGATCTGGTTTCAGCCTGATCCTACTGGCCAGGCCAAGGGACCCCACTGGTGCACAAATTTGTGCACCTAGTCTCTAGTGTTATGATAAGAACCTCTATATCTACATCTGTATATGTATACATATGCAGATATATATTTTTTTAAATCTTTATTGTTGAAAGTATTACATATGTCCCCTTTCCCCTCCCCATTGATATATTTAAAATATATTTGATATTAATACTTTAAGCAATAAAAAAAGAAAATAAAAGCTGTTAAGCCCCCCCCCCAAATAAATATATATATATTTGATAATTATATCCAAAAAGTTGTCAGATAACAAAATGCCTATTTCCCAACATTCCAGTGAATATTGGCTACTCTCCTTTTTTTAATCATTGGGTATTTGATCATTTAAAAATTATATTTTATAGTTGCACTGATTTGCATTTCTTTGGCTAAATATAGGCTGTGTTTATTTTTCTTTGCCTTTTATTCTACTTACAGTTATTTAATTTATTAGTTCTTAACAATTATGTTTAAATTACCCATGAAAACTTCATGGACATCAAAATCAATTGTTAACCCAAGCT
>NW_006295560.1:528458-529289 GCF_000327345.1 Myotis davidii | reverse complement strand
TTTTTGTAACAGAGATAACATGAACATATTTTAATAAACTTAGATAAAATTAAACTATCTTTTGAATGTGGCTAAATTTAAAGACATGCATTTTTTAATTAGACCAACAACTTAGATTAGCTTTAATTTTCATTGACTTTGTTGGGATGACATTTTTTTTCATAAAATTATATAGATTTCAGATGTACAATTCTATAATACATCATCTGTGTATTATATTGTGTGCTCACCACCCCAAGTCAAGTCTCCTTCCATCACCATTTATTTCCCACCTCCCCTATTTCAGCTGTCTTTATTTTTTATACTTATTGACTTCATGCTGTTTATCTATATTTGAATTTTGTACACCGGGCCTCTAGTCTATATAATAAAAGCCCAAGTGACCATTAAGGTGGAATGACCAGAACGACCAGTCATTATGATGTGCACTGACCACCTTGGGGCAGATGCTCAATGCAGGAGCTTCCCCCAGCCTACAGGCCCTGATCAGTGATGGGGCCTGCTGGCCAACTTCCTGGTCCCTCCTCCTGAGCCAGCAGGCCCGGGCCCTGGGCTGGGACAGGGCTTGGTGGTAGCATGTGGGTGGCATGGGAAGGAGGAGACAGGGAGGTGGGGAGGTGGGGAGGCGGGGAACCTGATTGGCCCTGATCACCAGACAGGCCTAGGGACCCCAGCCATGCACAATTTTTGTGCACTAGGCCTCTAATTAAACTATAAATATCCTGTAAATTTCAGATATTCTGCTCTATCCCCAATACATAGCACTAAACCAGACAAAAAGCAGCATTCAATAAATATTCATAATTATTTTCTAAAATGCTTATGTCATTT
>NW_006295560.1:507602-527035 GCF_000327345.1 Myotis davidii | reverse complement strand
CAAGCTTTTTTTCATGATGAAAAAGTTTTGTAACAGAGATAACATGAACATATTTTAATAAACTTAGATAAAATTAAACTATCTTTTGAATGTGGCTAAATTTAAAGACATGCATTTTTTAATTAGACCAACAACTTAGATTAGCTTTAATTTTCATTGACTTTGTTGGGATGACATTTTTTTTCATAAAATTATATAGATTTCAGATGTACAATTCTATAATACATCATCTGTGTATTATATTGTGTGCTCACCACCCCAAGTCAAGTCTCCTTCCATCACCATTTATTTCCCACCTCCCCTATTTCAGCTGTCTTTATTTTTTATACTTATTGACTTTATGCTGTTCCTATCTATATTTATAAAAGCCTAAGCAGTCATTATGATGGAATGACCAGAAACCGGTAGCTATGACGTGCACTGACCAGTAGGAGGCAGATGCTCAACACAGGAGCTGCTGAGCTACAGTGACTTGGCAGCTGCGGGGCTGGGGGGACGGACCTCAAAACCAGAGAGGAGGGAGTCCGATTCCACCTTCGGCCATGGGTCATGTTGTTGCTGGGGCTCTGTCAGCCCGAATCTGGTTTACTTTGGTGGTAGCATGTGGGTGGCATGGGAAGGAGGAGACAGGGAGGTGGGGAGGGGGGGAGGCGGGGAACCTGATTGGCCCTGATCACCAGACAGGCCTAGGGACCCCAGCCATGCACAATTTTTGTGCACTAGGCCTCTAATTAAACTATAAATATCCTGTAAATTTCAGATATTCTGCTCTATCCCCAATACATAGCACTAAACCAGACAAAAAGCAGCATTCAATAAATATTCATAATTATTTTCTAAAATGCTTATGTCATTTATTTCTATTGGAGAATTTATTGTTTTTTCATTATCAAGAGATAGTGATATGTGAAATATATCAACATACAAGTATAATGCATATCATGTTTTTATATCTAAATATATTAACTCTTTACTGTACTATATATGATCATTTATGTATACATATGAATACACCTACTAAAATATATACCTACTATACTATAAAATATACAGTGCTTTTCCATTTGTCACTTGCCTTTTAACTTTGATATTAGATTTTTGCCAAAAAATTATTATGTAAGGCTTTCTGAAAATATATCAATCTTTTATGTTCTTACAATGCTTTAAATTTTTATCCAATCCCGCATTAGATACACATGTCCATTTTTTTCTAATTGAACAATTTAACTTTTTCTGTTTACAAAATCATGCTGTTCTAAGTTGTGAGGAGGGTTTTGAGTTTGCTCAGAAAATCTCATCTTTGTCTGTTTACATTCCACAGTAAGAACACATCTGCTCCATGGTCCTGATGAGCATGAAGACCATTAGTAGCAATAAAGCTACCTTGTTTTTTGCACCGGAGGCAAGACAAATGTCTGCTGTAAAATCACTATGTACTCTAGTACAACAGTGCTTGCCAGCACGCTTCTTGTTCTATGCTGCCTTCTCATGACAGTCTATGCAATGGAGAATCAGTCTATCATTTCTATTGGTGGTCAGTTGGTTTCTTTCCCCACTTTTATTTCATTCAAAGGTGTATCACTGGTTATTAATATCACTGTACATTTGTTGCCCTTCAGTGGAAAAATAACCCCAATGCCCAAACTTTTTAATGAGAAAATTGCATCATCCCTCTGAATGCACTAAGGGAAAAAATGTCACTTCACCTATAAAACAGAAAACTGAGCTCTGTCAAGCCCTTCCTGAGTGTTTCTGGTTATGAATGTGGCCCTATGTGCCTCTTAATCAGTAGATGTGGTAACCTTTGGTCTGGCTTCTGTTCTCAGAGATAAACAGAGTAGAGCACCTCTGTCAGCACCCCTGTTTAGGCTAAAGCTTCCCCTGAGTTCCTGCCCTGATGCCAGACAATCCTAATCCTACCCATATCTCCTTGAATCCCCAAAGCTGCCACACTATGCTGGAGCTCAGAGGAAGTGGGACTGTGTAAGTTCAGTGGGTCTCCAGCAGCCACAATCCCCACTGTTTTTATAGCCCAAAGTTACAGGGACTTCTCTTCCAAGCTCTGGAGCCTGGGATGGGGGTCTGGTGTGGGGCTGGGACCCCTTGCTCCTCACAGGTGGCCTCCACAGTGAAGATATCCCTCCTGATTAAAAACATGCCACACATGGGTGTGGGACCAGTCCGTTTCATGCCTCCACCCCTCCTCCCAGTCTCAGTGTACTTTCTTCTTTACTTCTCTAGTTGTAGGACTTCCAATAAGTCAGATTTCAGGTGGTTCTGAGATACGGTTGTTCTGTATTTTAGTTTTAATTCTGATGTGGGAGGCAGCAAGAACCAGCATTGACCTACATCACCATCTTGGTTCTCAGAAGAATACATGTATGTTTCAATTTATATAACATTTTTGAAATGACAAATTTATAGGGATGGAAAATATACTAGTGGTTTTCAGGGTTTAGGGACTGGGGAGCAAGATACTATAAAGGGATAGTACAAGGAAGTTCATTTTGGATGATGAAACATCTTGGTATCTTGATTGTGGTTACACAAATCTATAAATGTGGTAAAATTGCATAGAACTACACACACACACACACACACACACACACACACACCACATGTGTTTGTAAAAACTAGTGACATCTGAATAAGATCTTTACTCCTGGTTTTGATATTGTACTATAGTTTTATAAAATTTTACTATTGGAGGAAGTTGAATGAAGGGTACACGGGACCTCTCCATACTATTTTTGCAGCTTCCTTTGAATTTATATGAAAAAATTTTAAAAACTTAAGAAATATCTGGTAAAAATTCCCTTCTAATAAAAATGATTTTTGGAGCAGCTATTTTCATCTTTGTGAAGGATAAGGGAAGGTTTTCTACACATTCGGAGGCAGAGAATAAGCCAAATGCCATAGCATCTGCAGGATGGAGAGAAACCACTGGTTTTTTTCCAGTATTCTGCATACCTTAAAAACGAACGTGTTCCTGAGACTGTTAGTGAACCTTCAGAATTCAGGTTGCTCTTTATATCATGTGATATAGAATGAATGTTTGTGTTTTCCTCAAATTTATATATTGTAGTTCTAACCCTCAATGTGATGGTATTTGGAGGTGGGGCCTTTGGAAGGTAACCAGGTTTAGATAAAGTCATGAGGGTTGGCCTCCTATGATGGGATTAGTGTCCTTATAAGAAGAGGAAGAGAAACCAGATTATATGTTCCTCCTTACCCCTTATCTGCCATATGAAGACATAGCAAGAGGGTAACCATTTGCAAGCTAGAGAAAGGGCCCTCACTAGGGAACAAAATTGGCTGGAAACCTAATTTTGGACTTCCTAATCTCTAGAACGGTGAGAAATAAATTCCTGTAGTTGAGACCACTCATTCTATGATATTTTGTTATGGTGACCTGGGGAAACTAATAGTAATCTGGGAAACCCTCCTGTAATCCCTACTATAGGTGATTTTTTTCTTTATTCTCCCACGACACTTTGTTCCTTTCTCTGCAATAGAATACACTGATGGTATTTATTTCTTTACATGTCTGGTATCCCATTGGATTGAGAACAAGGAGATTATACCCATCTTCCTCTCCAACATAATATGACATCCCTGGAAAGTGTAGATACGGTCTTAGTCTGCTCAGGGTGCTTTAACAAAAAACCATAGACTAGATGGCTCATAAAGAACACCAATTTTATTTCTCATGGTTGTGGAGACTAAGAAGTCCAAGATCAAGGCACTGTGGAATCAGTGGTGAGAGCCCATTTTCTAAAAGGCTATCTTTTTGCTGTAACTTCACATGGTAGAAGGGGCGAGGGGTCTCTGTAGGTCCTCTTTTATAAGAACACAATCCCAGTGACCTAATCACTTCTCAAAGGTCCCCATATCCTTAGGGGATAAGGTTTTAACATATAAATTGGTGGGGGGAACACAATAGCTGATATTAACAAAATTCTGCACCAAAGAGAAAGTCTAGGACAAAAAGCTTTGCCTCTGAGGAAATGGCATAACTGGTTTCATGCCATGTCTTGAGCCTACTGAGCTGCAAGGGAATCTAGGAAATATAATTTGTACCTGAGAGGTATTATGTTCAGCTCAAATTTTGTAGAATCCAATCTAGACAGACATGTAGTAACACAAAACTGTGCAGGTGCTACAACATTTAAAAAGCATTCAAGTATACTTACTCAACAACAGATTTAATACTACACATTTTATATGAGGCTACAGTTGAATTCAAATTCCTAGCTCTACCAATTTACTAAACATGTTGACCTTGAATTTAAACTTCTGTTATTTTTCTCTTTAAATGGTTTGGTTTGTGACCATTGCAATGATTAATGAGATAATGTGATAATGAATGCAAGTGCTTATCATAGATTCTGTGCTCAAAGATGGTAGCTGTTATTTGTAGATGGTCGCAGTTTATTGCAATTTTTAAATAAAATATATTTTTATTTATTTCACAGAGGAAGGGAGAGGGAGAGAGAGAAACATCAATGATGAGAGAAAATCATTGATTGGCTGCCTCTTGCACGCACACCCCTTACTGGGGGGTCGAGCCCGAAATCTAGGTATGTGCCCTTGACAGGAATCAAACCTGGGACCCTTCAGTCCACATGCTGATGCTCTATCCATTGAGCAAAACCAGCTAAGGCCATTGCAATATTTTTAAATGTTCACTAGAGTTTCTTATTTGTAAGACCATTCTTGTGGCAAATAACCTGTATAGTTAGGAAAAACTTGTGTTTTTGCCTTGCTAGTTTTATAGACATTTGAGGGTTAAATCCCTCAAACCAATACAGACAAAATTCACATGTCCATTACTACCAAATGTGCCAACAATCAGTATATTTCACATACAGTAATGACAGCGACATTTGAGAAATATTTTCCAGTAATTTTCAAAGCCTAATATATTTCTAGATTTTTATCTAGTTGAACATATAAAAGAGACAAAGACTATATTCTGGGAAATTTTAAAACTCTAAATTAATCATGTTGATGACTTTACAGTCTACATTTTTGTAAATATATGAGATGGATATAAAGGAAGGAAAAATCTGTACATAGTTAGCATACAACCGATACATCAGGAGACAAAAGACTACTATAACACAGTAATGCACAACTGATTACTGTACTTTAATTAAAACATGTATTTTTATAGATTTAAATAAGAGCTAATTATTTCAATAAAAATTTGTATTATTATCCACACATATTAAGGTTAAATTCTGGCATATATGCAATGTATGAGATAAGAGATACGAAATTGATTATGTCTTGCATGCCAAATTCTGATTAATGTTTAATGGTAACCTGTTGGATTGTGTTGGTAAAGACTCTGAAGTCATGTTTGGCATGAGTAAGAAAGAAGACTGGAATTAGTGATGTTGGTTACGAGCATTGCAGGACAAGCACAGGCATCTGCTGGGATCCTGTCACCTTAATTTTTTTTTTTAAATCTTCACCCGAATATATTTTTCTGTTGATTTTTAGAGGGAGTGAAAAAGAGAGGAAAAGACACAGAGAAATACCAATGTGAGAGAAACATCAATTGGTTGTCTCCTGCATGAGCCTGACCAGGGCCCAAGCTGGCATCTCTGGCATCTTTCCCCTGTGCGTCATAGCTACTGGTCAAATGGTCAAAACAGTCTAATGGTCACTTAGGCATATATATATATATATCACTGAGCCACACCAGCCAGGCTATAACTATTTTCTTCATGGTGAAACTTTAGTAGATTGAGACCATTTTTAGTCTTTACTCAAATCATAGTTCAGTTACTCTTTCACAATTTCTTCTTAGACAAACCTTTCCCAGTTAGTAGATCTTATTAGATGAATACAACCAATAGTAAAGTTTGGTTTAAATGTTTTATGGGCAAACATTAAGCTGTAAAAACTTCAGAGGAAGGAAGGAAGGTAAAGATAATTGTTAATTTTCCGATCGCTTTGAATATATCACATCCCTTTACCTTTGTTTATCCCTATACTGTGTGTTGTGTATTTTACATTGTAAAAGGCAGCTTCCTGCCAGCGAGTGTGACCTTGGAGCCAGACCATCACGCGTCCAGTCTGCCCCTGCCGCGACCTCTGTGACCTTGAAAACATGATTCAATCTCGAAGAAATGAGTCTTTTCACCTTTACATTGTGACGACTCGTGGAATCTACCTGGCAGGGTTTTAGGACTCACACATGACTTCATATGCACACAAAATCCCCAGTGAGCGCCCACCGCACCACCCGGAAGCTGATGAAAACGTCAGCTATTACTCGGTCTCCAGACGAAGGAATTAATTCCATCGCTGAGCTCCATGTTGAGCTCAGAAGATACAAAAGCAACATTCAGGCGTGGCGCCTGCAGGATGCTTCCTGGACCAGCACGTCTGTCTCCCACACCAGCGAGGGGAGATTTTCAGTTGTTATTTTTTCAAACAGGTTCATTTCCTCGCTCTCTTTCTCCTCCTTGCAGTACCCCTATAATGCGGATATGTTATGCTTAATGTTGTCCCAGACGTCCCTTATACTATCCTCATTTTGTTATTTTATTAAATATATTTTTTTATTGATTTCAGAGAGGAAGGGAGAGGGGAAGAGAGATTGAAACACCAATGATGAGAGAGAATCATTGATAGGCTGCCTCCTGCACACCCCCTACCAGGGACCAAGCCCAAAACCTGGGCATGTGCCCTTGACAGGAATAGAACATGGGACCCTTCAGTCCACAGGCTGACGCTCTATCCACTCAGACAAACAAGATAGGGCTTAAAGAATTAATTCTGAGCCCTAAATTGTGTTGGTGATATATGTATATCATACTATGTAACCCTAACAATTTACTTCACAATGAAGAAAGTAGTGCACTGATGTTGAAAATAATGAGTACTAGAAAGCTCAATCTGTTGCTCAAGATTGCAGACTCAGTGTCAAAGAGTTGTTGTAATACCAGAACTAGGAAGGGTGAAAAAGGCTTCTAGGGTACTGATGCTGATACTGTTTCTTTATCTGAGTGCTAATTCCATGCCGCATTCAGTTAGTAAAATTTATTAAATGCATTATAAACAATTATTATTTCTATTTTTACTGTATGTCAGCTATATATATTTTAGCAAAAAGTTAATACATGTAAAAGGAAAGCATAAGTGCTAGTGTCATTGTCTACTAATTTTTAAAACACAAGACTTTAGTCTATCCATGAAATAGATTGATGCATATTTTAATTGACAGATGACAAATGCAGAAGCATGTATGCGCTGAGTTGAAATCTATATTTGCAATATAAAAATCTAACTTTCTAAATAATGACTAATCTAAACATTTATTGGAGTTTCTTTAATTTCCCCCTTTTTTACAAATGAATGGCAGTGATTACTTCATGCCTGAGAGGTACACTGATTTCATTGCCCAAGTCTGTTAGAATGAAATTGCACCCAACCTTTAATTTCCAGTAAGCTTCTCAACTCAGCCAATATTTCCATTCTGCAAAAGTTTCCAAAAAGGTTGACTCTTGGCTGGATTAACAATTCTTTTCATTTCACTGTTGTGAAAGTATATTAATTAATAGCTCATCTGTTTTCATCCATTAATTCCAATTTGAGTATGAATATGTTGTTGTTGGACTCTGAGAAGGTGCCAAAATAAATTTTAATATGACACAGAAAAGTTCCCCAAGGTATGGTTTTCTTTATTATCTATGATTCTCACTTAGTTTGGAAAAATTTGCAGTGAAGTCTCAACACATCTTCAGGGCACATATAGAGCTGTAAGTCTGCAGCACTTACACTAATGTGCTCCCTTGTGAAAGATAATAAATGTGTCATAACGAGTAGGATATTGTTGTGGGTTAGTGAGATTGAATATACTTCACACTTTCATAAATGTGCTAAAGGAGTGATCACTTCAGTTATCACGGGCATCAAGACTAACTTCCTTACACCTCCTTGTAAGGCAGAATGAATATTTCATAGTTTGGAACAAGATAAGTATTATTGGAAGTAAAAGCAACTCATCCAATGCCATACTAGTGAAATGAACTAGAGCCATACCATTGAAAAGGTGTTTCACCAAAGAAGAATTTTCTCTTATTTAATACTGGGAAAGGCTTTAATACCAGCAGACAAGTTATTTGAATAGTATAGAATATTCTTACCTAGCCATTCCATTATTCCATTGTTGGAAGAACACTAGAGGCTATCATAAAGCAAGAAATGTGTTGCAACTACTTTCACTGAAGTCAAGTGCCCTATTCTAAATGTGATGACTACCAAGGACAATCATTCATACTTTCATATACCTCTTATTTATTTTGAAGTTTAAGCTGCATTAATCACCAATCCTTGAATTGGAAAACACATTAAAACAGTGAAAAATGCCTCCTTGCAGTGATATTTGCTAGCAATAGGTTGTGATCTGAAACATCAGTTCACACACACACACACACACACACACACACACACACACCAGTTTACATTGAAAAGCAGTGTTAACAAATTTAAACAAAGGGCATCTAGGCAATGAGTTGGAGGAGGAAAAGTAAAGATACATAATCCTATTTTGTAGAAGTTTTATAGTTACTGAAGTAATCCCAGTAAGTCTATGATCTTCTCCATAACCTAGGCAGGTAATTAAAATTGCTATACAACCTAATGTCCTGGTAGTGTGAAATTTCACAGGTTGAAAGAGCTAAAGTAATGGAGCAGAATTCTTGAATTAAACCAATTGGTATCAAGGGATTTATTCTCAGAAGATATGAAACAAGTTAATAGCCTAATCTGAAAAGCACACATAGGCTATTTTGGGAAAACTCTTGAATTTCAGAGTTAAGCAAGTTGGAGGAAATCCAGAGGCTCTTTGGGAAAAAACTCCCAACCTTTTTCACTTTTCATGGTGCACTCAGCTTGCTCTGTATATGTAGATATTCTGGAACAGTGTTCTTTACATTTTTTTCATGCATCAGAATCCCCTGGAAAGCTACTTAAACACAGAAGGCTGGGCACAACCCTCTGACTTTCTGATACAGATTCTGGGCAAAGCCTGAGAATTTACATTTCTAATAAACTAGAGTCACGGTGCATGAAAATTTATGCACTGGAGTGAGGGTCCCTGAGACCGGCCTGCCCCCTCTCACAGTCTGGGAGCCCTCAGGGGTGGGAGGCAACCCGGCAATCAGGGGAATGAGATGCCCCATCACACCTCTGCTGCTGCCACTGCCAGCAGCACAAGCCTTAGGCAGCCCTGGAGGCTGGGCAGCTGCCATCCGAGGCTTGTGTGAACCTCAGGCCAGCTCTGAGAAGCTGAGGCCTGACAGCCAAGGCTTACCTGTGCCTCGGGCCGGCCCTGAGTGGCTGGGGGGTTGAGGGGACTGGGTGCCACCATCTTGTGGCTGTGGGTGCCACCGTCTTCAAGGGTGTAGCAGTCAATTAGCATATTCCCTCCTTACTGGCTGTGGGTGCTGCCATCTTTGAGGGTGGGCAGTCAATTAGCATATTCCCTCCTTATTGGCTGTGGGTGCTGCCATCATTGCAATGGTGTGAGGGTCAATTAGCATATTCCCTCTTTATTAAATAGGATGATAGCCATTCTGGTAGGTGTGAGGTGGTATGTCATTATGGTTTTAATTTGCATTTATCTGATGATTACAGATACTGAGCATTTTTTCAATGTCTATTGGCCATTTCTATGTCCTCTTTGCAAAAGTGTCTATTCAGGTCCTTTGCTCATTTTGAATTGGATTTTTTGTCTTCCTGGTATTGAGTTTATAAATTCCTTAATTTTGGAAATTAACCCCTTATCAAATGTATCACTGGAAAAATATATTTTCCCATACAGTGAGTTCCCTTTTCCAGGCATTCCATTTCTGGGAAAATATCCTAAGAGTCCCAAAACACCAATTCAAAAGAATATATGCACCCCTATGTTCAGAGCAGCCTTCTTTACAATAGCTAAGATCTGGAAACAGCCCAAGTGTCCATCAATAGATGAGTGGATAAAAAAGCTGTGGTTCATCTATACAATGGAATACTATGCAGCTGTAAAAAAGGAATAAAATCTTACCTTTTGCAATAGCATGGATGGACCTGGAGACTATTATGCTAAGTGAAATATGCCAGTCAGAGAAAGACAAATACCATATGATCTCACTTATATGTGTGTAATCTAATAAAATAAACTGAGGAACAAAATAGAAACAGAGGCCTGGATACACGGAACAAACTGACAGCTATCAGAGGGGAGGAGAAAGTGGGGGACTAGATGAAAGAAGGTGACTGGATTAGCCAAAGAACATATATGTATAACCCATAGACACAGAGAACATTGTGGTGATGGCCAGAGGGAAGGGTGTCAGGGTCTAGGTCAGCCGTGGGCAAACTATGGCCCGCGGGCCGGATCCGGCCCGTTTGAAATGAATAAAACTAAAATAAAGAAAAGACCGTACCCTTTTATGTAATGATGTTTACTTTGAATTTATATTAGTTCACACAAACACTCCATCCATGCTTTTATTCCAGCCCTCCGGTCCAGTTTAAGAACCCATTGTGGCCCTTGAGTCAAAAAGTTTGCCCACCCCTGGTCTAGGTGGAGGTGGGCAAAGGCTGGGAAAATTGGGATATCTGTAATAGTGTTAACAATAAAAATGAAGTTAAATAAAATAAATGTGTCAAAAATGTATATGAAGCACACGGGGATCTTATGAAAATGCAGTCTTCCTCAGTAAATGGTGATGCCAATTTCCGTGCTCTATGGAACACACTTTGAGAAACAAGTATCTATAGTACTTTAGTATGAATTCATTTTTTATTGGGGTCTAGCCCCAGCAGGTCCAGGGGTTCCCAAAGGAATGACACGGAGGCAGTGTTCAGGTGATCATCATAGCCAGGTTCCCTAGCCAGGATCTCCAGCCAGGTTCTGTGTTTATTGTCTTGTTACATCTGTGTTTATACCAGTTGATTTTAATCCTATCAATTTCTATTCCAAAGGTTAGGGTGTTTCTTATCTCCATTCCAGGGAGTAAAGATTATGTAGCTTAAGCGTGATTGTTCATAGTTAAAGTGATTAACTACCTGCCTGACACTTAGTTAAGGGGTTTTATTCCCTCCCTAACTTCAGGGGAAAATCCCTACCTGGGGAAACAACCTTTCTCAGAGAGGTGACCTTGGTTAAAACACATAGCGCTAAGAAGGGGAGCAAACATATTAAGAACAGTATGCCATATACGCCAGGTCCCTTGAAACATATGCTGTGCAGATGTTTCTTCCCTGCAGCAACTGTGTCAAGCAGCAAGGAGGACCAGCTTCCGGCAATTTATGATACCCTTCTTTCCTTCATGGAGAAAGCATGGAAACACTGATGGGGAAAGGATTGTAAGAAAGAAAAATGTCATTGCTAAAGTTGGGTTTAAGCTCAAAAAAAGGTGTCATGCTAAAGACAAACTAAGCCAACTACATAGTTTCTCCTTAGTCTGATAGTTTTCCCCCCGGGTAGTTTGAAACATAAACTCTTCAATGTTTTATATTGCATTTATCTGACTTTGAACATTAAATGGTCAAGTCCAGTAGATTTTAAATAAATATTCTTGAGGATCCTATATTCTCTTGATAGTGTTCTTTATTTTTTAGAATTTCAAAAAGAAATTTAATGGGAACTACATAATTAGTCCTTCTTTTTACAAAAAGCTTAGTTACCTGTTTTTGTCCTTACTTTCAAACTTTCCAACCATCAACTCTCTAGAGGCAATATTTGGCCTTGAAAGCATTTAATGATTACAGATGAACCAGTGTCTAACAGTAGAGGGTAATTAGGCATTTGAGACTATACTTTCTTTTTTTATAAAAAAGAGTCTAATACAATTTATATCTGGTAAAGAAAAAAGAAAAGAAAAACTTTTATTCCAATCCCTAAACTATTGTGTATTATGGTCTCTATGTTGACATATGTTCCTTCTCTATAGTGGAGAATTTCCTGTGCTTGCAAGAGTTCTTTGTATATTTTGGATAACAGTCTTTTATCAGATGTCTCTCTGCAAGTATTTTCTCACTGTCTGTGGCTTGTCTTCTCATTCTCTTGACATTGTATTGCTCAAAGCAGAAGTTATTTTAATGAAGTCCAGCTTATCAATTATTTTTTTCATGGATCATGCCTTTAGCGTTGTATCTAAAAAGTCACTGCCTTATCCAAGGTCATCTAAGTTTTCTCTTGTGTTATCTCCTAGGAGTTTTATAGTTTTGTATTGTATTTTTAGGCCTGTGATCCATAAGGGACCATTTTTGACAGTTATAAAATAAGGCTCATAACTCACCTTAAACAAGGAGATTGCTATACGATAGGGTTATTTTAACAATATCTATTTAACAGGATCCTTTGCCAGGTACTTGGACTTTGTATAAAATGAGAAATGCACTTCATAACATAATGGGGAAGGTTGGTTTGTGTATTCACAATTATAAAAAGTATAACTGTTGTCTGAAGAAAGTGTAGTGGGAATCTAGACAGAGTAATCAATTTACAATGGGTAAGAAAATAGGAAAATTGTAAGAGAGGGTGGACTTCTTGAAAATAGTAGACCATGGCTTATTTACCTCTATGTCTCCAATGTGTTGCCTAATGCCTGTGAGTCAGAGGTAAATAAATGTTGACATGAACGCATGACAGTGTTAAGAGTATTGATTTCTCTTCCCCCTCCCCCCCCCCGCCCACTGGTGATATGTGTGCTAGGGTATAACACCATCCTACTTGACCAATAATATATCCCTTAAAGTGTTTAGCAAGATATCCTTTTCAGAGTAAGAGAGAACGTAAATTCATATTTTAGTGGCTTCTAAACATTATGCCAAAATAAATTTAATTTATGTATTATTACTAGACATCATTTCTATACATTATCTTTTGATATATTTATTATTTAATTTGCATTTCTTGAGATGGCTTAAGGTAGGACTTCGATCAAAAGCTTAAGTTGTTAAGTTACTACGTTAGGCATAATTTTCTTACTTCATTCTCATGAATAATCACTAAATATTATATTAACTATACTAACAATAGTAATGGTAGGAGCAATAAGTACTATTTATTGACCCCTAGCTAAATGTTAGGTACCTGCTACGTGCATTTCATATGTTATTTCTTATTGAGGTCAGTCTTATTGCCCCATATTGTGGAAACAGACTCAGAGAAATTTTCCAGTGGGTTGCTCATAGGCTGCCTATTTTCCTAGATGTGAAGGATAATGTCGCCCTCTGCTCACTTATTGGAATGTCCAATTACTTTCTCCCACCCTAGGATGGCTGTTTGTATGATTGGACCCTCCCTCCATCAAGAATTAGGCCATTAAGAGGAATCAAGAGTGGAAATGATAGTGGCAACATAGTAGCATCTAAGAAAATTATAGGTAAAATCATGAGTCATTCAACCCAATGATTTCTTATTACACTGACAGTACTTTCTGATTAACTTAAAATTCTCATTCATTGTCAGGTCCTTTCACATCCAGGACTTAGCTTTTAAGTATCTATGGGATTCATTTGATATATTCATTTGATATATTTATTCTTGAACTTAAGTTCAAGAAAAGTGTGTTTCAAAAGCATGCAGAGTGATCTGCTTAGACCACAAGCAAACAGGCTGGGTAAACACTTTTGGCTGTCAATGAATTATGGCTTTAATGTGAATATAGTATATCTATTATGTTTTAGTTAAGGTAAAATGATTAACCTAACACAAAGTGTTCAAGATGTTTCTGCTCTTTGTTCTTTCATATTCAAAAAAGAAAAACAGCATGCGAAGGGTAAACACTATTCTGTAAAGTGTAAAGGCAAATGATTTGTGTCTGCATTTCTCAGATCAACTATTAAAAGGCATAAAATATATTTCTCACACTATCATATACATTAAGAAAAGGAAAGGTTGACAAAAAACTAAACTTACTGCAAAAAGATTGCATGAGTAGGACTAGAAAATTTAGATAAAAATGATGCCAGAGAAATTAAAGGGCCAGAATTCCCAGACATGAGTAGGAATGAGGCTCTTACAAGATCTTTAGAAAATGAATTTTCTGAGACTCGCATGGGAGGATGGGATATGGAAGAAGGTTTTGTTGGCATAAAGTTACATTTCTCAGATTCCAAAGTCCTCTGCTACTTAAGTCAGTCCTGAAAAAGGTGCAGCTGAGGTTTCAGTAGAGCTAGAAACAGGGCCAATATCCAGAGTTTCTGATCCATGTTGTAGCTGGTTGTGGTTTAGTATTTAGGCCAGATTAAAGTCCATCAGTTTATGTGTAGGGTCCAACATGGCTGTACACCATGTGCACACAATGCAGCCCCTGCAGCAGGAGTTTCCAAGAGGGCCTGTGCCATGAGAACAAGAGAAGGCCTGAACTTCCTTTGTTTGCAAGTTTATATATTTAGATGTCGAGAGCTTGCAATCGCCATGCCCATCCTAGCCAATTACCAGTTTCCAGGTGTGATTGACGGGCAATTAGACTTCCATGTCACTCAGACCTTACTGGTCATGTGTCTAAATTGCCTTTGTCCAGTCCCTTCCCCCATCAATCAGTGGGGAATAGACTTGGAGAATGTTAAATGCAATATTTTGGCAAAGCTGTGTAAATGGCATGTCTATAACTTTTGGCCTTCCCTTTCCTGTTAAATAATAACCAGGTTATTAGAATGGTATCATAAATATTTTATATGAAAAGATAATTAATGGAAATTGGTATATTTTTCTGGGTTATAATTTGAAACTGTTTTAAACAAAACTTTGAGAGGTTTATATGTATATGTGTATATATATATATATACACACACACATATGCATATATATACACACATATACTCTAATTATTAAAGATGTATTTTATGTCATACTAAATTAGAACTAGAAAAGTCATATACTTGAATTTTTTTTTATCCTTCATTCATTTATGTCTCTTAATATATTACAACCTTGGCTCTTAAACCTAATTCCAGCTAGAACTCTAATCCCCAAATTGCATGTTCCAATCACTCTTGGGCTTTGGAGATCTTTATTATTTTCTCTGTATGTGGCCAGTAAATAAACTAACAGAGCATGGAAATTTCTGCAGAAGTTACAGAAACCAAGTTTCGAAGTAATATATATCACTTCGGTTCATATTTCATTGGCTAAAACACAACCAAATGTCCCTGCATAACTGCCAAGGGATTAAAAAAGCATATTTGTGTCAAGAGAAGAATAACAGATATTGGTGAGAAACAATATTCTTTTCCACAACATCTTTAAAAATGTTTTCTACCACAAGGATGTATACATTATAACTTAAGTGAATGACCAAATCAGAAAATTGGATTTTGTCATCTTCTCAGGAACACAATAAGACAAACAATGGTTTTTACTGAGATAACTTGAATCTTATCAAACATGTAGCCAGAATTCATGTCAAGCCTTTCATATTCTTATTCCTGAATATATCTTGTCTTAAATCTTCCCAACTGAAAAGAGGGGGGAAATCCTGTACCATTGTCAATCCATAAGACTTTTTACAATAATAATGTGATTTTTCCTATGATAACCAGTCTATTATGCATTTATAGGGCTTTTTGGGGTTATTTGGACTAACAGTTATTCTTTGTGGAAATGATTAATGTTTCTATGGTTTGTTATTTTTCATTTTAGCTAAAAGCAAACATAGCCTGGCTGGCATGGCTCAGTGGTTGAGCGTGGACCTATGAACCAGGAGGTCATGGTTTGATTCCCCTCAGGGCACATGCCTGGGTTGTGGGGTTGATCCCCAGTAGGGGGCATGCAGGAGGCAGCCAATCAATGATTCTCTCTCATCATTGATGTTTCTCTCTCTCTCACTCTCTCTTTCTCTCTCTCCCCCCCCCATTTTCTCTCTGAAATCAATAAAATATATTTAAAAAATAAAAAATAAATAAAAGCAAATATATAACTATTTTGCTTATACACAGGCCCTCTGCTCATAGGATGATGAAGTAACAAAATATAAAGGATAAGTGGTATTTATTCTTTAGCTTATCAGAATTTGTGTGAATTAAAGAATACAGAAATAGTCAGTGATAATGTCACAATTAGTAGCCTTCAGATGTAGAAATCACCCTTTGGCTCAAGCCTCAGCATCTAGATGACAAATGTAATCATTTTATCTTGTGCGCTTGCATTCTACGTTGTAATTCAGGGATCAGCATGCTGCCAGTTTTTGTAAATCAAGTGTTATTAGAACACCACCATGCCCTTCGTTTTATGCACTGTCTGTGGCTGATTTCAAACTGCCATAGCAGAATTGAGTAGTTGCAAAGCTGAAAATATTTACTCCCCGGCCTTTTACAGAAAACATTTGCCCAGTCCTGCTTTAAACCCATTAGGTGTGAACACCAAGTATCCTTTTACCATTATAAGGGCTTCCATTTTTATCCCACAGAAAACAAACTAAAAGCTATTAAAATCCAACTGCAACACCTGGTTAGCAATGTTGGTTGTTTAGTTTAGAAATGGTTCAAACTGAAATTGAATTAAGAAACACTAGGAAATTTTATTGAACAACATTTCTTTGCAATGATTTCCTGCCTGTAGAGCCTAGCTTTGAAGGTATTTTATAGTTGTCTTTCATTTATAAATATGTGAACACAAAGGCAAATTGTTTATAAAATTAGTTTTTAGTCTCAGACTTTTAATATCACAGTGATATGTTTTAATATTTGTAAATAGTTTAGAAGTAAGTTTACAGGGTTTTTTTAATTTGGCATAAATCTTACTGATACCTGGAGCATGTTTTTAAATAGTAGACTGGGAAGGCATGCTAAAATAAGACTTCACATCCTCAAATTTCTTTGTGCATTCAATAATGCACCACATATTTCAATCTAAATGTAGCATACTGAGAAGCCTAATTTTCATTGTAATCATAAGTATTAAAATTGCATATAAGATTTTATTATTTTAAAAATATCTAAAACAGAATATAATGGTATAAATCATTCTTATCAAATTACTATATCAAAAGACAGATTAGCCCTGTTAAGGGCAAATGCACTCTAGTTGCTGGAACCATTAAAGAGTAGGAAATTAGCCTGGATGGCATAGCTCAGTGGTTGAGCATTGACCTATAAATCAGGAGGTCATGATTCTAGGTCAGGGCACATGCCCGGGTTGCGGGCTCAATCCCCAGTGTGGGGTGTGCAGGAGGCAGCAGATCAATAATTTTCTCTCATCATTGATGTTTTTATCCTTTTATAGGTCATTTTAACATTTCATTGAAGCATGCCAATATTTTATCTGTTGACAATCATCTTGGAATCTCAATGATTATTAATACTGCTGAATATTCAGAGGTATTTGAACAACCTTCTATGTTAAAAATTACTTCACAAATAGGTTTTTAAACACATGCTATTTGGAGAATAACACCTCAGGCACTCAGATAGAGCCTATTTACTCAGAGTTTAACTTCCATTTTAACAAATTTGGATGTTTTGTTTCCCAGGGGAGAGAATATTAAAAGTAGAAAATAATGATGTCTGGGGGAATAAAGGAGCTATTAGGAATGCAATCATAGCACCTCCCTGAGATAGCTGATGGTCTAATAGAGAGAAGACTTACAGTTATAAAGTCTTTAAAATGCAGCACCTACTTTGAACCAATGAATATTTTACATTTCAAAAAGATCAGAAAAGGAATTAAGTAAATCCTAAAATTGAAAACATAAAAGAGATATGCCTAACTCTGTATCATACCAGTTATATAATCACATAGAAAAAGTGATACATTTATATTTTTATCCGTGACTGTGACTAAATACTTATTGGATATATTTTAAGGACAAAATCTACAAAACATATATTTTTAAATCTTACATAGTAAGTTTGTTGTTGGTAGTGGCATTGGCATAATGATTTGAAACTATATTGTGTACATCATAAGGTAGTGCAAATGATTAATATATTGATCATAAACCAAGTTTCTCACTGTAGGAAAATAGAGACACAACTATGAATCTGAGATATCAGTGTGAGGTCCTTATGTACATATTCAATCTCTGTCTACTCTGATTGCATAAATCAAATGGTACTCATTGCAGTAAACATCTCTATATTAGTCTGGGCCCAATCAGGGGATAAAGAGGAGATTATAATAATAAAAAGAATTATTAAACTGGGGTATGGGATGACTATAAGATATGAAAATTCAGTAGAGTACCCAAGAAAAAACAAACTTGGAAGAGAGCTCCTCCCCAAGACTGGGTTTCATACCTCATTGGTGAAGGTATAATTCAGTCCATTAGAAAGCAAAGAAGTTTGCTGATTTGCCCAAGCCAGAGCATATCTAAAATCACTACACAAGCAGGAAACAACCTTTCACAATGCAGGTAAAGAACAGGACAGTCAGCAACCAATCAGCAAGCAGTGGTGTGACTGCAAAGGAGGTGAAAACCCTCTGGGCCATAGGTGATCAGCATGGGGTAAGGGGTTTGGCTGTGGTAGGGAGGAATCCTTGAGGCACTGGTTTTGCCAGGCAAAGGATATAAGGTTATCAGGGAGCATGCGATCTGGGTGCATGGTTGGGATACAAGTTTACCCTAAGTCGTCCCACCTGTATTGCTGTTGTGCCATGACACAGAAGGCCCCTTTTATTCCACAATGTCCCTCCACTACCCTCTACTGAGAAAGCTGAACATCGTGCTCACTTTATAGGAAAAATGCTTAAAGTAATTTTGAGTATTACCACAGTTGATGTAAACAACTGGAACTGAGAGGCAATAAATTGACTACTATCACACCATTTAACACCCAAGTATTTGTTTCTAAATACCATCTCCCTTTAAAAACAAAAATAAAAATAGGGCTCCTCAAATAAAAGACTGTAAGTCTAGATAAGGGAAGACCTAAGAGCTTAGAACTTCTTGCCAAAGACTTGCTCAAATATCAATGAGAATATGTCAGCTTGAACAGGCTCCCACTGACTAAATCCGGTGACAGTAACAGCTATGACAGACAATTGGGGGGAAATCTATTGAGTCCATAGTAGTACTCAAAAAGAGAGGATAATGAAGGAAGGGTTTCTCTTTATAGAAGGACTAGAGGCCCAGTGCACGAATTTGTGCATGGGTGGGATCCCTTAGCTTGGCCAGCAATTGGCCAATGGGGGCCGTCTCACCCAGTCCCGATAGAGGTTAATCATGGCCGGCAGGCCTGGGGGAGGGAACATGGGAGGCTGGCCAGCCACAGGAGGTTGGCTGTGGGAGTGCACTGACCACCAGGAGGCAGCTCCTGCATTGAGTGTCTGCCCCCTGGTGGTCAGTGCATGTCATAGCTATTGGCCAGTAGTCTAGTCATCTAGTCATCCAGTCATAATGGTTGCTTAGGCCTTTATATATATACTAGAGGCCTGGTGCACAAAAATTTTTGCACCCGGGGGGAAAGGGGGTCCCTCC
>NW_006295560.1:475720-503922 GCF_000327345.1 Myotis davidii | reverse complement strand
TGCTGTTTTCTTTTTTCTTTTTATTCTGGGATTTATTTACCTTCTGTAATTGAAACTTTGTTGCAGCTCTGATGCCGATGCTGGGCTGTCTGAAAGCAGGTCTCTGGGGTTTAGCTAGCTTCTATAATTGAAACATAGTTGCATTTCAGAGCTGTTGCTTTTAGGCTCAGAGCCAGGTGGCAGCAGGCGGGAAACCTTGGCTTCCTCCATCGCCAGGGCAACCAACATGTTCAGCCCTCCATCGCCAGGGCAACCAAGCCTCATGTTCAGCTGCGTGGCTGCCGGCTTCAGCTGCGTGGCTGCCGGCCGCCATCTTGATTGGCAGTTAATTTGCATATCACCCTGATTAGCCAATGGGAAGCATAGCAGAGGTATGGTTAATTACCATGTTTGTCCATTATTAGATAGGATATATATATATGCTAAAAAGTAGATGAAATTAAAAAATTTGAATGTCACAATGAGCAATGAACAAAGTGACCATTGGATGAAAATTCTTAGGGACTTGAATATTAACTATGTTGAAAAGTACCACCTGGCCAGCATGGCTCAGTGGTTGAGTGTCAACCTATGAACCAGGAGGTCACAGTTCAATTCCTTGTCAGCGCACATGCCCAGGTTATGGGTTCGACCTCTCAGCGTGGGGCATGCAGGAGGCAGCCGATCCATGATTCTCTCTCATCATTAATGTTTCTATCTCTCTCTCCTTATCCCTTCCTGTCTCTAAAAGTCAATAAAAATATATTTAAGAAAAAATAAAAGTATCACCCCCCACTGATGATATATAACTGCAGAAGAAAATGGTACTCTTACAAAAGATAAATGTGGAGAAATCCAGCTTAACTGAATTATCAACATAGCATTCCTAATAATAAGGCAAACTGACATTATGTGTCTCCTTGATGGGAAGAAAAAAAGAAAACACACATCAAAAGTATTTAGTCTGAATCTAAACATGTGGAAACAATTAGAGAAATCTAGGTTGTAGGACATTTTGTAAAACAAATTGCCCTGGATGCCTTCAAAATGTCAATGTAATGAAAGACAAATGAGGTGGTACCCTTATAGATTAAATGCCACCTTAGAAACATGATAACTGAATGAAATACATGATTCCGGATTTTTTAAAAAAGCATAAAAACATTGTTTGGAATACTGGTATAATTGATTATTAAAATATTGCTAAATTAATAAATTTGTGTGTTTGTGATAATGATAGTTTGGTTATATATTTGTTCTCAGGAAATCTATTCTAAAATATACGAGATCACAATTTACTTTCGAATGGTTCTACAAAACATGTGTATTCATATATGTACAAAAATGCAGAAAGAGAAAGAGACAGAGAAAGTCACTGTGCACAAATGTAGCAATTTGTGGCACAATGTTAATTAGTGAATCTAGGTGATGAGGATTATAGTTGTTGTTTTTTTCCAAAACATTCAGAAATTTCATCCTCACCAATACTCTCTTCACCACACAGGCAAAAATTTAAAATATAAAAATAATAGTATTAGATTGAGACCATCTAAATTAAATATAGGTAATCTCATGACATCTGTTTCTGATGAGGGTATCAGAACTCAAATCACAATGTAATAATTGATTTACTTAATAATATATTTGTTTCTCAAAAGTTTAAATTATATCATGTGTGTTAATTTATTTATTAGAATATTTTTCCATTGATTTTTAGAGAGAGTGGAAGAGAGAAGGAAAGACAGAAAGAAATATCAATGTGAAAGAAACACATCATTGGTTGCCTCCCACACGTGCCCAAACAAGAGCCCCAGCCAAGGAAGAGCCTGCAACTGAGGTTCACACCCCTGACCAGAATCAAACCTGGGATCCTTTGTTCCACAGGCCGACACTCTATCTACTGAGCCAAACTGGCCAGGGCTATCATGTGTGTTAATTTAAAGATAATATAAGACATCTAATACAATTTAGGAAAATTCTTAACCAAATGTTTGCTAAAAAGGGTAAAGATTCTACTATTGGGAAACAGCTTCTACTTAATATCTGCTTATTACATCAGAAAATCAATCTTCATAGTAATTATTTCATGGTTTTTCATCTCCAATTGCATAAAAATTTTTAAATATTGTATTATTGTTTTCAGAGAGGAAGAGAGAGAGAGAGAGAGAAACATCAATGATGAGAGAGAATCATTGACCAGCTGCCACAACCTGGGCATGTAGAATGGAACCATGACTTCCTGGTTCAAGGGTCAATGCTCAACCAGTGAGGCACACTGGCAGGCCAAATTGTATAAACGTAAGAAGCTTTAGCACTTTGAAGAGAGTCTACCCAATGCAATGGCATCATCTCTAATGACTCCTTGACTATCTCACATCATCCTTGCTTACATAACTTTTTATATATTTCTTCTCTCCCCTAGTAAACAGTGGGGATTTTGTGGGGTTGGGGGGACACAATCTATTACACTTTTTTTCATAACTCATAAGATATAGTGTACTATATATCCTGGCACTCTAAGAGCTCTAGAATCAAAGCAAAATAAAACATAAACACTCTAGAACTAATTTATATTCTGAGACATTGGCGAATTTCCATAGCTCTTCATAACTGCCAGTGTAATATATTATCATCTTAAAGAAAATTTGAATTTAGAAGACTTAATCTTCCCTAAACTTTACACATTAAAATGCCACAATGTTTTTTTTTAAAAAAATATATATATATTTTATTTATTTTTTACAGAGAGGAAGGGAGAGAGATAGAGAGTCAGAAACATCGATGAGAGAGAACCATTGATCAGTCGCCTCCTGCACATCCCCCACCGGGGATGTGCCTGCAACCCAGGTACATGCCCTTGACCGGAATCGAACCTGGGACCTTTCAGTCCGCAGGCCGACGCTCTATCCACTGAGCCAAACCGGTTTTGGTGCCACAATGGTTTTTATAAATATCCCAGTAATGGCTGTCAGGCTTTCACTAGTTTTGACAATGGAAGGAAACATACTTTTGGAACATTAATATCTCTCCCTCAGGAGGAATTTGGATTGGTTGATATAATATGTACAAAAATGACATCAGCTGAAACCGGTTTGGCTCAGTGGATAGAGCGTTGGCCTGCAGACTGAAAGGTCCCAGGTTCGATTCCGGTCAAGGGCATGTACCTTGGTTGCAATCACATCCCCAGTGGGAGATGTGCAGGAGGCAGCTGATCGGTGTTTCTCTCTCATTGATGTTTCTAACTCTCTATCTCTCTCCCTTCCTCTCTGTAAAAAATCAATAAAATATAATTTTAAAAAAATAAATAAAAGCTTTTTAAAAAAAATGACATCATAGTCGTTGATTTAAGATTGCTGTACTGTAGCATATTCCCTTTCCATGTAGTTCCTTTGTTCCAAAATTTGACTTTCATTGAGGGTAGCTTTTTACTTATATTATTTTTCTCATTGAAATGAGAAGCTTCCCTAATTCGTCATTTGTAGATGTAGCAATTTCTTTTTTCTGTTTGTTTTTTTTGTTTTTTAAAATCTTTATTGTTGGAAGTATTACTAGTACATATGTCTCCCCCGCACCCCCCATTGACTCCTTATAGCCTGCCCCCTTCCCCTTCCCCAGGCCTTTACCACACTATTGTCTATGTCCATGGGTTATGCATACTAGTATATGAATACAGTTGTTTTGGTTAATTTTTTCCCACCCACTCATCCATCCCTACCTTCCCTCTGAGATTCGTCAATCTGTTCCATGCTTCTGTGTTCTTTGAGTCTTTTTTTTATTGCTTAAAGTATTACAAAGGGTATTATATATGTGTCCATTTTTCCCCCCGCCCTAGACAGTCCCCTAGCCTCCCCTATCCCCCAGTGTCTTATGTCCATTGGTTATGCTTATATGCATGCATACAAGTCCTTTGGTTTATCTCTTACCCCCTACCTCCTGCCCCCCAACCCTCCCCGGCCTTCCCGTTGCAGTTTGACAATCTGTTTGAGGCTCTGCCTCTGTATCTATTATTGTTCAAAAGATTATAATGGTCTCTATTATCCATGAATAAGTGAGATCATGTGGTATTTTTCCTTCATTGACTGGCTTATTTCACTTAGCATAATGCAATTTCCTAAGATGTTCTCAAATTCATTGACATATCTACCATCAATAAATGAGATATAAGTCCTGTTCCCTTGGACCTAGGCTGGCCTCAGTGACTCTTATAAACAATAAAATGTGGTAATTTTATGATATCTCTGATATGACTTTTGAGACCAGGTCATTAAAGACAACGTTGCTGCTACCATGTTCAATGGGGCATTTATTTTTGGAGCCTTGAACTGTCATGTAAGAAGTCTGACTACCATGAGGTCAGCATGCTTTAAGGACGTCCAGGATACATGGAAGAGCTCTGTTTTGGTGTTTAAGTCAACAGACACACTTGTAGTCCTAGGTGACATCCAGCACAAGAAATGGGAGTGAAGATACCTCCAGATAATTCAATCCTCAGCCGCTGACTTCCCTCCACTGTCTCCCGTACTGATGGCCTATGGCCAGTGGTTGGCAAACTGCGGCTCGCGAGCCACACGTGGCTCTTTGGCCCCTGGAGTGTGGCTCTTCCACAAAATACCACGTGCGGGCGTGCAAATACAGTGTGATTGAAGCTATGTGGCCCATGCGCAGAAGTCGGTATTTTGTGGAAGAGCCACACTCCAGGGGCCAAAGAGCCACATGTGGCTCGCGAGCCGCAGTTTGCCAACCACTGGCCTAGGCATTTTGGGACACAGGTAAGCCATTATCAGTGCATCCTGTCTGCATTCCTGACCATAGAATCTATGAGCATGTTATTGTGTTTGTTTTAAGTGGCTGCATTGGGGGAACACTATTTGTCACATAGTAACAATACCTAGACAAAATAATCATGTTAAAACTTTATCTTGATAGAGGAACTGCACAAAAGCTCTTATTTTGTGCAATATTTTATTGTATAACCTGGGCAAGCTACAGAACTCTATAGAAACACACACACACAACAAACATACACACACAAAAAAAACACACACAAAAAAACACACACCTAGATGTTTCAGGTCAGACCATATGAATCACAGATATTTCTAGACATTTTTATGAGTAATTGTACTGGCAACCAAGTGAGAGGTGGTTGACCACTTATGCAGATGCCCAGGCTTAAACAATCAGTGCTGCTGACTGGACTTTATCCATCCCCATAGTACACTGCAGAAGCTTTATAATTGGGAACCAGCAATTTCTAATTGCAAAGACAACCACAATTTTTAAAAATTTGCCAATGTTTCCTATGTATCGGCTGGAATAGCCAAAGTGAAATAAGACAACTCTTCCTCTTTGGTGTTTGACTTATTTCACTATATCAAAGTCATTTCTTCTCTTTTCCTCCCTTACTAGATTGCATAGTCCTTGAAAGCAGAGCCTGTCTTTTTTTTCCCATTCAGCAAATATTTATTAATAATTAATAATTCTAAATGTGCAAATACTACTTTCTCACACCCTCCAAGAGAAGTGCTAACATTTTTGCCTTATTTAAAAAAATGTTTTTATTGATTTTTAAAAATTCTTTATTGTTGAAAGATTTACATATGTCTCCTTTCTCCCCTATTGACCTCTCCCTGCCCACTACTACCCCCCAGCACATGCCCCACCCCCCTATTGTCTGTGTCCATTGGTCATGTTCATGTGCATGGATACAAGTCCTTTGGTTGATCTCTTACCCCACCCCTCCCTCTACCCTCCCTTGCTTTCCCTCTGAGGTTTGATGGTCTGTTCAATGCTTCTTTGTCTCTGGATCTACTTTTGTTCATCAGTTTATGATGTTCATTACATTCCACAAATGAGTGAGATCATGTGAAGGGAATGGAATGAAGCATACAAAGTGATGCAAAGCGAGGGTGCCTGTCTTTTTAATTTATAAATCTACACTAGTGCCAAGCTTAGTTTAGCATTTCCCTTTAGGTGATAAGGGCATAACTGTGAAAGTACAGTAAATTCTAAGCAAGGATTGCCTTTGTCACTGTTGTAGGCTGTACCAGTATGTCTTGACGGGCAAGAGCAAACCCATCAATTTAATGTTATACTAAAAATGCCTATTGTCTGCTTTACTATGAAAGAATCCTAACCATTTGTGTCCATAAACAAGGCCTGAAAGAATACATGCAACATGTTAAAGGCTTTTTAAAAGACTCTTTAAAGACTCAGGAAGTGAAATTTTGGAGGACATCACTGAGAAAAGTAAAGATTCATTTGAAATTTATATATCTTGCTATACTTTATTTTTTAAAAAAAGTTGAACACATATATGTTACTTTACAACAGTGGTTCTTAACCTTCTGGTCCTTTTAATAGAGTTCCTCGTGTTGTGACCCAACTGTAAAATTATTTTCGTTGCAACTTCATAACTGTAATGTTGCTACTTTATGAATCGTAATGTAAATATCTGATATGCAGGATGGTCTTAGGCGACCCTTGTGAAATGGTTGTTCGATCGCCAAAGGGGTCGCGACCCACAGGTTGAGAACCACTGCTTTACAAAGTTAAAACAAAAATTCATAATCTGCCTAGATCACAATTAAAATCATATTTGGATTTCAACTTTGGAACACCAACAATATTTATTGCAGAGGCAAATGCAATAAAGAGGGTTTTGTGATAGTTTTTGGCTCACAATTTTTCTCTTGATTTGAAATTATAGTTAATCACACAAAAATAATAGTGAAGAAAGTGGGAACAAACTTTTGGAGGTGGTAGATATATTTATAGCATGTGGTGATAGTTTCACATACATATACTTATCCCTAAACTTATTAAGTTGTATACATTAAACATGTATAGCTTTTTGTATGTCAATCATACCCTAATACAATGAATTGTTTAAAAATATATAGGAACATCACCCACTAAAATCTTGTGACTTACATACCTGTAGAGATTCTTTATTAAGGCACTGATAAATTCTAATACATCCTATATAATAAAAGGCTAATATGCAAATCACCCAAATGGCAGAACGACCAGTCGTTATGACGAGCACTGACCACCAGGGGGCAGACGCTCAATGCAGAAGCTGCCCCCTGGTGGTCAGTGCACTCCCACAGGGGGAGCACCGCTCAGCCAGAAGCCCTGAGCTGGGCTCATGGCTGGCGAGTGCAGCAGCGGTGACAGGAGACTCTCCTGTCTCCATGGCAGCACTAAGGATGTCTGACTGATGGCTTAAGCCCACTCCTCAAGGGATCCCAGGCTGCGAGAGGGCACAGGCCAGGCTGCAGGACAACCTCCCTCCCAAGTGTATGAATTCTGTGCACCAGGCCTCTAGTATTATTATAAAACACCAAAGGAGGTTTGCCAAAAAGAAGTAGTAAATCTGCTCTAGCTGGTGTGGCTCAGTGGATAGAGCATTGGCCTACAGTTTGAAGGGTTCCAGGTTGATTCTGGTCAAGGGTACATGCCTGGATTGTGGGCTTGATCCCTAGTAGGGGGCATGCAGGAGGCAACCGATCAATGATTCTCTTTCATCATTGATGTTTCTATCTCTCTCTCCCTCTCCCTTCTTCTCTGAAATCAATAACAACATACTTTTTTAAAAAAGAAGTAGTAATTTTGTTTTCTAGCCCCTTGCCCAATTTCAAGGACCCCACAATTTAGCTTCGCATCAGCACAAGAGTCCTTCTGCTTATACTTTTTCCAAGAATTTTATAAAATTGAGTTATAATTGACATATAATAAAAGTACAGACTTTGCCTAATCAGTTTGATAAGTTTAGAAAGTTTATATATCAACCAATTAAAAAATTTCTATTACCACAAAAAGTGTCTTCCTTTTAGGCAGACCTCACATTCACTGCTCCCAACATCTAGAATCAAAATTTTCTGATTTCTATCACTATAGATTAGTTTTGCATGTTCTAAGACTTACCAGTAATAACAGAAAATCATAGGGTATGTCTTTTTTTATTTATGTATTTTTTATTGTTTAAAGTATTACATATGTCTCCCTTTTCCCTGAAATGTCTGGCTTCTTTGGCTCAACATAATGTCTGTAAGAATCATCCATTTTTTTTTTTAAATGAGTAGGTCAGCCGAAACTGGTTTGGCTCAGTGGATAGAGCGTTGGCCTGTGGACTGAAAGGTCCCAGGTTCGATTCCGGTCAAGGGCATGTACCTGGGTTGCGGCACATCCCCAGTGGGAGATGTGCAGGAGGCAGCTAATCGATGTTTCTCTCTCATCGATGTTTCTAACTCTCTATTTCTCTCCCTTCCTCTCTGTAAAAAATCAATAAAATATATAAAAAATAAAATAAAATAAAATGAGTAGGTCATTCCTTTTAGTTACTGAGTTGTATTCTATGAACAAATATAACACATTTTTTTTCATACATTCACCTGTTGATGGGCATTTAGGTTGTTCAAGTTTTTGTTTATTATGAAAAAAGATGCTAGGAACGTTCTCTTATGGGTCATTTTGTGGATGTATAGTTTAATTTATAGTCAGGGTTTGATATCAGAATCATGCAGACCTGACCATGTCTGTACTAGTATAAGGGTTGATTTTTTATTGTTAGAATTTTCTGGTATAGTTTTCAGAATGTCATTTTTTCTTTCAATAAGTAATTTTAATTTTGAATTCAGTTTTTATAACACACACATATATACACACATATATACTCAGATTTTTTTCATATCATATCAGTTTTGGTCAGTTATATTCTTCTAAAGAATTTATCCATTTTATCTAAATTGTTGAATTTGTTGACATGTCATTTATGATACCCCTATTATCTTTTTAATATATAAAGGATCCATAGTGATTTCATTTCCTTTATTCCTGGTATTGATAATTTTTTCTATCTCTCTTATTTTTTTAAGATATTTTTATTGATTTCAGAGAAGAAGGAAGAGGGAGAAAGAGAGATAGAAACATCAACGATGAAAGAGAATCATTGATTGGCTGCCTCCTGCACACTCCACACTGGGGATCGAGCCTGCAACCCGGGCATGTGCCCTGGCCGAGAATCAAACAGTAACCTCCCAGAAATGGAAGCCTCTGATGTTGTTTTTAAAAAACACTGGTAGAGTATAGCTTACTGCTCCTCTCATACAGTTATGCCCTTTTCTAGTAAGGATCAATCATATAAGGGCCAAGTTTGTCTTCTGCACATAACCTTACAATGTAGTTCCTTGGACATATTTCCAACTCAGTGGCTAATAGAAAGGAGAATAATATCTCTTTAAAAAATAACATACCTGCATTCATTTTCTATTGCTGCTGTAACAAATTATAACAAACTTATTGGCTTAAAACAAAAGAAACATATAGTGTTACAGTTAGGTAGTCAAGTATGACATAGGTTTCATTGGGCTAAGATCAAGATTTCAGTAGGGTTATGTTTCTTCTGGAGACTCAAGAGGAAAATATATATTTTTTTCCCTTTTCAAGCTTTTAGAGCAGCCGTGGGCAAACTACGGCCCGCGGGCCGGATCCGGCCCGTTTGAAATGAATAAAACTATTGAAATAAAAGACTGTACCCTTTTATGCCATGATGTTTACTTTGAATTTATATTAGTTCATACAAACACTCCATCCATGCTTTTGTTCCTGCCCTCCGGTCCAGTTTAAGAACCCATTGTGGCCCTCGAGTCAAAAAGTTTGCCCACCCCTGTTTTAGAGGCAACCTGTATTCTTTGGCCTATGGTTCCCTTCCTCTATCTTCCCAGCCAGCAATGTTATACCTCTCTGGTCTCTAACATCTTCCTCTTCTGCTTTCCAATTTCATTTACAAAGACCCTTGTGATTACATTGGACCTACCTAATAATACAGGATACCCTCCCTATTTTTTAAAAAATATATATATTGTTTTATTTCATACAGGAAGGGAGAGGGAGAGAGAGAAATAAAAACATCAATTATGAGAGAGAAACATTGGCTGCCTCCTGCACGCCCCCTACTGGGGGATGAACCCGAAACCCAGGCATATGCCCTGACCAGGAATCGAACCATGACCTCCAGGTTCATAGGTCGATGCTCAATCACTGAGCCACATCAGCTGGGCCTCTCCCTATCTTAATGTCAACTGATTCAAAATCTTCATTCCCCTCTGCCATGTAACACGATATATTGACATCATTGCTCTGAGTATTAGGACATGGATATATTTGGAGGACCATTATTCTGCCTACCACAAAACAACTCAGCTCTTGTCCTTCAATATTCTCAGAAACGGACCAGTGTCCTTTCTTCAAGAAGCCCATTCTAATTCTTCAGTTTACATATACTATGATTAACCCTAATTCTACTCACATGGAAACCATTATGAAAAGTAATAATTTTAAAGGGCAGATGTGGGCTAGAAGGGGTCAATGGGGGAAGAGGGGTCATCTGTAATATTTTCAACAATAAAGAAAATTTTTGTAAATGTATATACACAACAAAAATATCAGCACCCCTAAACCCTAATATTTAAGACCATTTTTAGCAATATTAATAAAATTTAATTGGGAAGACATGTTTTCTATACTTTTATAATCCATGAATTTAAAATAAAATGCATGTATAAATTTAATCTTAAATTTATTTTCTCAAATTAATAATGAACAGTTAAAAGTAAATTAAATGTTAAAGTACCAATTGTATCAAATCTTTTATTGGCATGTGGTAACTAGCCTGAGGTATTGTCCCATATCCCTCTGATAAGGAAAAATATTTATGCCCTGTTTTGGAGACAACACATTATGGGGTAAATAATATGCTGAGAATTGGCTGGCAGAAAATAAGTCATTTTTTATAATAATCCAAGCATTTTAATGGTTAGCTATTTATCACGCTTTCCTATTATCACTTGGTATTTGAACCATAAAGGTAATTAACTAGGAAGAAGTGAACCGAGTAATATGCCTACACCTGTCCACCCTTTATCAGCATGACTTTATGATGCACAGTGGTGGGAGAAATGCTTTAGCTGGGAGGCAAAAAATAAAATATTAATGCTTTTAATACTGAATACCTCTGGAACAATGATTCAATAATGTGAACCAGGCCTTGGGATTTAAAGGTGTTAGGGTCATACCTGAATAACATAGTAGTTCCTTTGCCAGCCCTGAGCATTCTGACTCAACACTTCTGCCTGAAACTATTACTAAAATCCTTCATATGCTTAAATGATACCTAGCATTATTTAGCAATATTGCCATGCCTGCTAGATATAAAGATTGATAGTTAAAATTTTAATTTTCAAGATATTGTCTATGAGGCTCTTAACATATTTCTAGAAGGCTAAAATATAAGTAATAAAAATTAACAACAATAAACTCTCAATGCAAACATCAGGCTTTTGATAATTTGTTTTCCTAATTTTAAGATGATAGAAAACCCAGGGAATTATTATATTTTGAGATGCAACAAAATATCCTGAAGAATGAAAGCTTGTTTTGGGGTTTTTTTTTTGTTTGTTTGTTTGTTTGTTTGAGCATGGAGAATGAGGCATTGGGATAACAACTTACAGGTGTTAGCGAAGGAGAGCAAGCAGAAACTAAAACCAAATTAAATTAACTAAGTTATTTAACTAAGACCCAAACAAGTAAAAGCTTTACCAATCTAGAGTCAGGGGTATTTGACATAGGGTCTATGTCTAAAGTTAAAGGTCAAATGTCAGGGTATACATAGAGAAAAATGGAAGTCTAAAGCCACCTGTCAATCATGAGCACACACTGAGCACACCTGTGGAGCTTTATACTGGGATCTCATCTTTGGACTCTGTTTTTTATAAGTCAAGGAGCAATTCAGGCAAATGTGTTTCTTGTGATTCTGATATATGGCCTGTATTGAGAATTTTTACACTGATCTATAATTCAAAATTTCAGAGTCCATGTCACAGAATGCAGAAGTGAATAGTCAGGTATGTCAATCACCATTAACAGACATCGTAGGGCTTAATTACACTACCTGTGGTTTTTCAGGTTATCTCTCTCTTTTTTTAAAATATATTTTATTGATTTTTCACAGAGAGGAAGGGAGAGAGATAGTTAGAAACATCGATGAGAGAGAAACATCGATCAGCTGCCTCCTGCACATCTCCCACTGGGATGTGCCCGCAACCCAGGTACATGCCCTTGACCGGAATCGAACCCGGGACCCCTCAGTCCGCAGGCCGACGCTCTATCCACTGAGCCAAACCGGTTTCGGCTTTCAGGTTATCTCTTATTGCATACAGCCAGTTGTTAGCATGGTAGTATTTTGGGGACGAGGTACACACCCAGTCAGAAGTGTCAGTAGTGAAGGAAGAACATCCTGAAGAGTCATTTTATAAAACGTGATAAAGATGAAATTCACTATTTGTCACCATGAAGAAATATCAGTAATTTGGTAGATTAAAATTTTATCATTTTAAATCTTTTTTTGGCTTTGTCCATATTTAGCATGTAAGAAAATGCTTGGTATATCAAGAGTCAATATAGCAAAGCAAATATAGAAACAACTCCTATGAAAATTCTATCATTCAGAACTATGGGTGTGTGTTATACATAAATATATATAAGGCCATCTGGTTGTTTACTCACACCTCTATAACAAATGATATATAACTACAATAAGAATATTCATATAGCTGTAATATATAAATATAACTTGCCCCATTCCAGGAATTGCTATAATGGTTCATTCTGTTTGTTATATAATGATGAATGTATAGAAATTAAAATATATGCTACCCAAAGGACATACATGAATTAAGCAAAAATAAAAACAATACTATAAGTATTTCTGTTGTTATAAAGACTTGCCTTATTATAAAAGGTAGCTCTTAAAATCCAGAATTTGTAGAGTCAAATTATTGGTATCTTATTCACATTTTAAAGTAATAATATATTTTTGAACTATCAAGTGGTTCTTTAAAAGACCTCCACTAATTTATTTAAAATATTTAATTCACACACATACCCCTTTACTCACACACACCTTTTTGTCAATACCCAACATTTACCAAAGCTGCTATGTTGTACACAATAAGGATACTCCTTTGATGTTTGGCTGGAATTTGCAAAGTATCTATTTTGAAAGACTCCTTTAGTCTCTGGAAGTGTTTTCCTTTTTTAAACAAAAGCAGGATGATTACTATAACAGCATGATGCAGTTCAAAGCTCAAAGTAATTGTCGTTCTACTCAGCAAGCATATGTGTCCTTTGCTTTTATAATATTTCATCCCCTCTAAGGTCACCCACAGTTTTGGTTTTTCTGGGAGATATGATTTTCTAATATACAAAGAAGACTTTATATATGCAGCCATTCAGCTATGTTTTTCTTTGGTTAAATCCATATTCTGCATTTATTAACTTTTTGTGTATTATTTGGTTTTCTCTTATAATCACTGCTTTCTGGTCTGTTGTTATTTTGCATGCCAATTATTGGGATTTTCCATCCACTTTTATTATGTTGGGGTTTCTGATGTTTTAATACACTTAATTTATGAACAAACTTGTACACATTTTATCTTTGTTGATTTTTATCACCTCTCTCATTGCATTTTCTAATGCTAGGGGGAAAATGTTGCTTTGTCAGTATAATCAGTTTTGATGCTTAAACAAAAGAGACAATTTTAATTTAATTCTTCTTTAGTTCCAGTGGGACTACACATTTGTAAACATTTTTAAACTTGGCCCTATTATTGCCCTCCATTAAAATATGAAATTATTTAACACACTAAGCATACTTGTTCTACTTCTGACATTTTCTGACTTACATGATAAGCAATGTAATATGTGGAAAAGCCTGAACCAGACAGATTTAGATTAAATCCTTGCCTCTGGTAATGAATAATTGTGTGAATAAGGACAAGTTTATTGACCTCTATAAATTGGGGTAAACATGCCCAGCTCTCTGAGATCTTATTATGTTTAAATGAGCGAATCAATATAAAAAACTCAGCAACACTAAAGCTTGATCATAATGCAATGAGTAAGGTCCAAACAAGTCAATCCACTTTGAAACCACATGATGGAGTAGTTGTGAATTTAATGAAATAGTGATTAGTGCCAACCAGAACACCTAGTTGCTGGGAGATGCCAGATTTCCATTGCTAGATCCAAACCTACCCAGTTCTACCTGCATGCTGATGTCACCTGATGAGGTTTTTATATTTTGACTTAGAGATCCATGGGGTACTCTGGGTCCTATGAGTAAGGTTTCCAGATAAAATACAGTATGCCTAGGTAAATTTGAATTCCAGATAAAAAAAGAAATGTGTTTTAGTGTGAGTATGTCCTCCACATAATGCATGAGGAGGAGACAGAGAAAGAGAAAGTAATAATGTGAAAAGGACTTTGACTGCTTTTACAACTGAATTTGAACAATAAGGCATCAGATTCTTAGGGGTTGGAATCATCATTTCCAGGCCTAGACTGAAGGATGCTGTAAAGCTTCCATAGAAGGCCCACATCCTTTATGATGCCACATTTGACATTCATGGGAAGAATAGCAGATTGCAGATGATCTTTCAAGGGATCTTAAACTGTTTTGAACCTGGTGTTTTTGGACTTCTCAAAATAATGTCTTTAAATATATATAATATCTGATCTATTAGATTACCAAGGAAACCAATTATATTAAACCACAGTTAAGAAAATAATTAAAACAAGTGAAATTGCAATATATTTGCTTTTAATTAAGACAGTAAATACTAAGAACTAGTGGTAGATCTAAAAATCTCTATAATTTCAAAATAGTGATGGGGAGAAACAGTAATTCAAGTTTGTAGTGTGATGTAAAAATTATATCCATTGGTGAAAAGCTCATAAGTACTGTTAAAGCTACTGTGGCATGCTGCCTAAATTTATAATCCGAGGAAGTGCCAAACTTCAGTTGGATATTTGTGAAAATAAAGATGTAGACTTTTTCCAATCAATTGTATAGACCCCATGAATTCTAACTATGGACCCTGTAGAGTACAGTTATTCCACGTTAAAAATCCCTGGGATAATGCACTAGATCTCCCTTGTTTAGCACTCTCTCCAACATTTTATTATGGAAAATTTCAAATTTAGGACATAGGTGAAAAAGTTTTATGGTAAACACCTGCATACCCCTTCCATAAATCATATCATTAACATTTTACTACGTGTTTATCATCTATTCATATCTTTATGCAGTCATCTTATTCATTGATGCATTGCAAAGTGAATCGCAGATTTTTCTACAAATCTCTGCTAAACATTCCAGTGTGAATATGCTTATTTGTTTGTAATTAATATTCTTCTGAGGTAAAAGTCACATACAATAAGGTACACAATGAAGTGCACAAATTTTAAGTGCACACTTACTAACTTTTGACAAATGCACCCAAATCCCTGCTAAGATACAGCACAAATTGCTTTGTTCCCCTTCACAGTCATTCTCTAACATGGCTTATTTTTTTGGATATGAGTGACTCAGAGGCTGCTATGTGCTATTTCCCCACCCACTATGAAATGTTAGACAAAAGCTGAACTAACGAATGGATCATCAGAGAATTGGGGTTTTAAAGATAACTGCATCAGAGGTGAAGGTCTGGCAAGAGGATATGCTCATAGGACCATAATCAGCAACACTAGATAATAGGATTTGCCCAAAGAGAAGGTGACTCCAATCAATTCAAGGAGAGCAAGACACTACCATCTAAGGCTGATCTCCTTACTTTGCCCCAAATATCCTATATAATAATCCTATATAATAAAAGGCTAATATGCAAATCAATTGGAGGAATGACTGGTCGCTATGGTGCACACTGACCACCAAGGGGCAGACGCTCAACAAAGGGGGAACGCTGCTTAGCCAGAAGCCAGGCTCAAGGCTGGTGAGTGCAGTGGTGGTGATGGGAGCCTCTCCTGCCTCCGTGGCAGCACTAAGGACCCCTTGGGGGTCCCAGACTGCAAGAGGGTGCAGGTTGGGCTGAGGGACCCCCCTCCAGTGCACGAATGTTGTGCACCAGGCCTCTACTAGCTATATAAGACTAATAACATTGGTAGATCAGGGTTGTGGTAAATATCAGACACTGCTGTTAATACAATCATTCAGCCAGGAATAGTGAAGTAACTACAATATCTCAAATGCAGATATGGTTTTCCTGATTACTCAAGTAAAATTGACCCTCTGCTTTGTGGTTTTTTCTTACCATCTGGCACACATGCTTACATGTTTAGTTGTTTCTATGTGTTGGGCCCCACTAGAGTGGGTTTGGCCCATTTTAGGTACCACTATTTTTTTTTCCAATATTGATCAAATAGATTGACAACTGATTGGAGAAAAAAATAGAAAAGGGCTTTACTCACATAAAAATTACTTATCTTCCTTCCTATAGTACTTAGTTTAATTAATTTTTTCTTAATAAGATATAGAAATTCACCTCCTATCTGTGTGGAGACCATTCAAGATTCAGCCATAAGCCTCTGAATGGTTGTTTTGGGGAGTGGTTAAAATGTGTGGCCTTTGAAGCTCACCTGCTTAGATATGGGTCCAAGTTTGTCCCCATACTACTGATGTGATCATAGTCAATGTATTTTAGATTCTCCCCTTGCTTCAGTTTCCTAATTTGCAAACAAAAAGGGGGGGGGATAATAGTCCGATATGACATGATTAAATGAGTTAGTTAATGCATGGAAATTACTCAGGACGCATTAACTCCCAGATGCTGGTCCTGGCCAGATGAAGAAATCATTACGAACTCTGGCTAGTAATGTAGCTTCAGAGCTGTAGCTTTGAATTGAATAAAAGCAGGAAGTAAACTCCAGTCTACTCTGGAGCAAGGGCAAAGGACTTAATTCAGTTCAAAGGAATAAAGCTTTTGTTCCAGGGGTAGGAAAGACTCTCTTTCTGAGCTATCTTAGCCTCGTGGACCCACATCAATTTGATATATTTCTTCAAAGGTTCAACTTAGAGTCATAGTGAAATAGAAAAAAAAAGTTGGAAGTGAAGAAATATAGATTTGAGTTTCATCCAGAGTTAATAAGTGCATGAAAGCCGAAACCGGTTTGGCTCAGTGGATAGAGCATCGGCCTGCGGACTGAAGGGTCCCGGGTTCGATTCCGGTCAAGGGCATGTACCTGGGTCGCGGGCACGTCCAGTGGGAGATGTGCAGGAGGCAGCTGATCGATGTTTCTCTCTCATCGATGTTTCTAACTATCTCTCTCTCCCTTCCTCTCTGTAAAAAATCAATAAAAAATATTAAAAAAAAGAGACAACTCAACCAAAAAAAAAAAAAAATAAGTGCATGAAAATGTATTCTAAGTTTTCTAGGTCTTTTTCCTCATCTATCTAGTGAGAGAGTTAGAGTAGACAGCATCCAGAAATATCAAATGATTCTATAGCATCCAGGACATCAGAGAATGAAAGACACAAACAACATGCCATTTGGCAAATACAACACAAAATAATTTTAAAAGGCTTCGATATTTTTGTTTGCTTTGTGTGGAAAACAAAGCTATGAGGACTAAAGCATTTCTAAGCTGCTGACATTGCTTCCAGCGGTGGTGCTTTTTTCATAAACTATGCTTTAGTGTACTGTGTCCAACACAGGTAAGGATGTTATCACATGCATCATTTCTCATCTATAACCAAGAAACATGAAATGTTCTATAATATCAGACCCACCAAGAGCAAAGTAATTTCACTCTAGGCTAAATGAATTGTCTAGATAATTCAAATTTACCTTTTAATTACCAAAGTCTTAATTTAAAAAAATCTAAGAAGCATTTTAATAATACTATGATGTTTTCAAATATCTATCAAAATTAATTGTGAACTATTTACAGAAAATGAAGATTAAAAGGATGTGCATCACCCAACCAGTGTGGCTCAGTGGTTGAGCGTTGACCCATGAACCAAGAGGTCACTGGTTTGATTCCTGGTCAGGGCACAAGCCTGGATTGCTGGCTCAGTAGAGGGCATGCAGGAGGCAGCCAATCAATATTTCTCTTTCATCGGTGTGTATATCTTCCTATCCCTCTCCCTTCCTCTCTCTCTAAAATCAATAAAAGCATATTTTTTAAAATATATTTTATTAATTTTTTACAGAGAGGAAGGGAGAGTGATAGAGAGTTAGAAACATCGATGAGAGAGAAACATCGACCAGCTGCCTCCTGCACACCTCCTACTGGGGATGTGCCCACAACCAAGGTACATGCCCTTGGCCGGAATCAAACCTGGGACCCTTCAGTCCGCAGGCCAACACTCTATCCACTGAGCCAAACCAGTTTCGGCAAAAAACCCCCACATATTTTTAAGAAGTATGTGCACTGATTAATTTTACCATTGTTAAAAGGCAATGATAACCTGAGGCGGGAGTTAGAATCTGTGTGACTCCTTATCCCCACCTGAAATGGACCCACGTTGCTCTTCTATATTGTCTTTGTTCTCAAAATATTATAATTGTTTTTTGATACTCATACACTTCCAGTATTTATGACAATCAACAGTGTGCCAATTTTCGAGCTGCAGCTTCACGCTTTCCTAAGCTTCCTTAGTAAAACAATCTGAAAACCAAACATCATAAGAAATATTTGAAGAGAGAGGCAAGAAGGTATAAGAGGATTTTCTTTATGTTAAGATATTGAAAGTATGACATTGATTTCAAATGCTCAGAAGCTTTAAAAATATTTTCGTATTTCTAAGCTATATTCTGGAAATATGAGTCTCTTGGAAAAATAAGCCTGGCATGAGTTAGTGTAATGTGCTAGTGTCACTAGGTATTTATTTCCTTTTGATTCAGTGATAAAATGGAATAAGAGCTTTCTGGTTCATATGCTATAACACTTAAACATAGGATTACCTAAACGTGAAGATGGAGAGCAGATATCTTTTCTTTTAAGAAAAAGGTCACAAAATCACTTAAGAGCACCAGCCATTACAAATGAAAAAAAGATGAATTTAAGAGCATTGAAACTAAGTGCCAAAACCAATTTCCACTCCTGTAACTTAAACATCTATGAATTTCACTGACCAATATGTATGAAAATGATCCTATAGGCATGTTCTTGAGATCTTGATGGATGGTGCAGAGTATATCTTTATTTCTATCTCTATCTCTATCTCTATGTATATCATCTATAACTATATCTATCTATACATCTATATCTATTTCCAAATAATGTAATAATCTATAACATTTATTTATATATTTAAAGAACCAGACATAAAGATTATGCAAATAAACAATAGACTGACTATAAAAAATTTACTTATTTTTAAATCAATTTTTAAAAAGAGAGGAAGGGAGAAAGGGAGAGAGATTGATGTGAGAGTGAAACATCCATTGGCTGCCTCTTGCACACCCCCAACCAATCAAGCCACACTGGCCAGGGCTCACTTATTGTTTTTGCAAGAAGAAATTTAGTGTCATTTTGTCTTCATTTCCTTACATCTATCATCCCATCTCACTTTTTATATCTTTCTGGAGGGGATAAAAAGCACACCTTTATTTTCTAGTACTTGTGAAATGCTATGGAAATAATATAATTTCAAAATACCATTATGTCATGGTAATTACTATATGAGATCACTCCACTAATCTCTTTAACTAATAATTATATTCAAGAATCCAATCTACTATCATTTTTAGAAATTATTTTCAAATTCCAGACCATTTTAATATGCAGCTTATCAGAAATATCTGTATTATTATGAACATCTGAACATATTTAATATCCCCAAATTTAAAAACAATTTCAGTTAACATGTATTTTCCTCTTTTGGTAAGATAATATGATTGCAAGACAATTCTAAAAACCTTTGTTTTCTTGCCCTAGCTGGATTGGCTCAGTGGATGGAGCATTGGCCTGCAGACTGAAGGGTCCTGGGTTCAATTCCAGTCAAGGGCATGTACCTTGGTTTAAGGCTCCTCCCTGGCCCAGGTCCTGGTCAGGGTGCTAGTGGAAGGCAACCAATTCAGGTGTTTCTCTCGCATAGTTATTTCTGTCTTTCCCTCTCTCTTCCACTCTTTCTAAAAATCAATGGAAAAATATCCTCAGGTGAGGATTAAATAATAATAATAATAATAATAATAATAATAATAAACCCTTGTTTTCTGTACTAACAGTTTTCTTGAAACTTTGTGTTTAACCTGGAAATCTGTTGTCTTTAAGAGTCTGTCTTCATGGAGAAGAAAATCATTAGTTGTTTCAGAAATTACTTCCTTTTGAAAGTATGGCACTTTGACTAATGACTCTTCTTGATTAACTAATATATACCATGATATTTGCTTAAAATATCAGGGATTATCATATTTCTGTTCCCAGTCTCAATAGATGAAGCTTATGTTATCACTTACACAATTAATTGGGTTTTATTTTAGAGTCTTTGGAAGTTTCACAAGTTCAAAGGATCTCTATGTCTTGTCACACATGTACGTATGGAATTGCCATGACATATTTGGTATTCTCTTCTGTAAGAAATCCATACCAGGTTATGACATCTACTGTCAGTTCACAGAGCAGGAACTATAGCCATTGTTTAACCCATAATTTCTTCTAATGGATGGCAACGCATAACTATGTATAATTAATTCCATGGTCTTCTTTTTTGAGGGAATACAAGGTTTTAATTTAACATATTTTCAATAATTATTAATCTTGTTACAAACTTTCTTTGTTGTTATCATTAATGAAGTAGATGATTGTCTTAATCTGTCTCCATGTATCTATATATGTAATGATAAGTAGAAAGAAATTCTAAAGAGAGAATTACAAGGTAGACTTAGCTATATTTGTTGTTCAAAATACAAAGCCTATATTTGCCATAACGATGGGGAACAGAACATGTCACCCAAGAATGTACCACTTTTGCATATGGATTATTTTGAGCTGAAGACAATTGAGACCCAGCATATTCATGCAGAGCTTCTTACCTCCCCCACAACTGCCTAAAAAAAAAATTAGATAGGGGTCCTGTACTAGGAAGAGAGTTACCCTCAGAGATAACTTTCTATATCATGGCAAACATCTGTTTACCAAACATTTGCTCTTCTCATCTTCCTGTCAATTGTCTTCTCTCCCTTTGAATCCCTAGACCCTTACCCCCTTCACCTTAGATCAAGATGGTTGTATAAATCTCAGTTACCTGATAGTCAGAGAATTTCATTGATTTATAGGGCTCCCATACATATGAAATTTGTTTTTCTCCTGTTAAGCTGTCTTATGTCAATTTAATTATTAGATCAGCCAAAGAACCTAGAAGGGAAGCAGGGGGAAGTTTTTTCCCTACCATATGCAACTTTATAGCAGCTATGTGTGTTTTTTTTTTTTTTACTATATAGGGTTATATCCCTAGTAGATTTAGACATCTTGAAGTTTTAAGAGACATGTAACTGTCTTACCGTATTGCTGGAATGTTAACATGATTCACAACTGTCTCAAGCCATAATTTATTCTAACCTAGCTGTGTCTGACATTTCAGACTGATGGGTGAGAATTATGCATTCTATTGAGCTTAGTTCCCAAAGATACTTAAGTTTCAAGAATAAAATTCATTATGTTTACAGGACCAAAACTTTAATGATATGGACATTTTCTGCATAGGTTTAGGTCAAGCATGTCAAACTTGTGGCTGGCGGGCCACATGCCTCATTTAGGTCTTTATAAGATTAACCTCTAAATCCTAAAATTATTTATGCAAAGAATCAGATGTTATTCTCATTCATGTAACTTTTAAATATAATGGAAGTAACAGTAATAGTAATATTGATACTAGTAAGTTATATATGTAGATCACTTGCTTTGCTAAGTCAAAACACATTACATTAATTATATTACTTAACCCATAAAATAACCTATGAAGACATATTATGATGATCCTCAATTTATTTATAAATAATAAGATCAATACTTGAAGTCCAGAGAGATGAAAGAATTTGTTCAGGGCACAAAGTCCGTGGTTATTTCAATATTCCATTCAATTTTGTTCAATTCTGATTTAAGCTCTAAGAAAAATTTCATTACTTAAAGTATATTCTCATTTAGGAGTTTGGAGAATGTGAACAGAATAAAGGATATTGATGCAATCTGTTTTTAATTTTAATTTAATTATATTAATGCTAATAGGAAATATTTACATCAGCTAATTAAAAGCTTATGGTACCCTGGTAACTGCCTGCTTAAACCTTAGAATATGAAGATGAATACAATGAAGCATTGACTTCACAGGAATTCAGTCTGAAATACATTAATTACTTTCAATTAAATAAATCACTAAACACTTTTTAAATTATTTAAACACTAAAGTGTAAACACTATGTAAATGGAAGTAACAATTTAAAAATATTTATTAGTAGAACATTCTGGTCTGGCTACTAACATAGAAATCCAGAAAAGCATGCTCCATTACAGAAAGTTTAACTAAAAGACAAAAAAAGTAAAGGACTTGTGTGAAAATTTTTAAAAGTAAAAAATATGGTAGAAACTTTACAGCAAATTGCAATTATTAGAAAGCAATGTTGATAATTATGGAAGATGCAACTGTAAACTTAATTCCAAGCAACAAAAATTAGTTGGTGATGTGGACATAGAAGGAATCGTGGAGGAATGTAACATGAGGTTTTGGGACTGATAAAAGTAAGGTGAAATTGAACACATTTAGGTATGGTCAAACTATAGGAACACTTCAAAAATTCAGAGAAAATATTGGAATGGCTGGAAATTGTTACAAAGAAAGATCTAAAATGAATGAGAGGCTGAGAAGAACCAAATGGCGGCGTAGGTAAAAGCTGGTATGCACCACCTCCCACAACCACATCAAAATTACAACTAAAATACAGAACAACCATCATTCAGAACTTCCTGAGCTGTGGCTGAATGGAAGTCCTACAACTAGAGAAGTAAAGAAGAAAACACACAGAGACTGGTAGGAGGGGCAGAGGTGCCGAACTGGCTGATCTGACATCTATACTAGTATGTGGCGTGTTTTTTTGTTTTTTGGTTTTTTTTTTTAAATCAGGAGGAATATTTACACTGCAGAGGCTCCCATGAGAAACAAGGGGTCCTAGTTCCACACCAGACCCTCAGCTCAGGGTTCTAGCACCAGGAAGATAAGTCTCCATAACTTCGCGCTGTAAAAAATGGCAGGGATTGTGGCTGAGTGACACTGAGGCTGCCAAAGTCCCAGGTAATTCCTCTTAAAGGGCTGGTACATGAACTTACTAGTACATGGACTCTATCCCCCTAGGCTTCAGCACTGGGTGGCAGCTGACAGGGGTTTTCCCAGGGGTCATTGTTCCTATGCTAGGACCTCCTTTGTCACAGAGCTGACAGGCAGCCATATCTGAGTTTCCATCAGCCTGGCTCACACTGTTCACTCTTCCCTGGTGATTCCCCATCCAATTTGCAGCCCCACTCAAGTTGTTTGCAGCAGTTTTTCCATACGAATGGCCTGTTACATTTCAGGCCACAGACTTTTCTAAAATCTCTCAAACAAGCAGCAGCTGGCATCACTGTGTCCCAAACCTATAAATAACAGGCCCAAGACCTAGCACTAGCAACAGTCTGCCTTGCTTCACAGCTTGACCTGGCCTGGGCACTTCCCAGCCCAATACAAGTAGCAGCCATCTTCAGATTGCTCTGTAGCTCCTTTAGTGTTTACCATAGATATTTTAAGCACTAAAGTCATCATCATAAACAATATGCTAATTAGGCCAGACATCCTTCTGGACAACCTTCCGGACAAAGCTAGGGCTGCAAAGGCTGAGGCAGCCGCCACAGTTGTGAGGGCAAAGGCAAACACCATGGCAGCTAGGGTCGAGCCCCTTGAACAAATTTCGTGCATTGGGCCTCTAGTTTAAAAATAAAATATTTGAAAAATTCTCTCAGCTACATATATTAAAAAGTTTTAAAATAACTAAAGGATTATCAGCACCAAAAATTTATTTTTCATAAAAATGCACTATTAGCTCTTATTGTTAGCTTTTCCTTGCTGTTACATTGTCATCTTCTTCTGTTTAACAGGTTTATTTCTTATTTATTATCAGAGTGAGGGTGCAGCCCCTTTTTAAGACTCTATGGCATGGGAAGACCATAGCTTTTTTTTTTTTTAATCTTCTGATCCTGATCAGGCAACTGAGAAAAACCTCAGATTTGTCATTCTTCTGCAGTTACCCTCACCTCAAAAACTTTTTTCACCTTTTGGTTTTACCCTTTTCACTTTATTTTGAAGTTGGAATTTTTTTCTTGCCAGCTCAGAGATGCATATTTTATTTATATTTTTTAAACTATCCATAGCTGTTTAAGGTATCTAACCCACCATATCACTAGAGACTGAAGGCCTTAGGAAGAATTTTTTTAAGTTTCTGCGTTTGTGAGAATGAGGGCAGACATATTTAAAATTTCAAGCATAATTTATTCAAAGGATCTCCAACAGCCTTTTATTTCAACTTTAAAATGTTACATTTACAAATTATAATTTCTCAAAGGAACTATAAATTATAAAATATTTGCTTGAGTTAGTCCAGGACTGAATGAGGTAATACGTTTGTGAATACTTCAGAAAACAGATCTCCTGTTCAACTCTTCTTGGAGCATGAATACTCTTTCTGATTCCAGAGAGAGTCAGAAGAACAGAAGACACATTTATTCAAGTTAGCACTCAGAAAGAGAAAATTGATGATCTAAGAAGTAACAGCACCACAGGAACTACTGGAATTACCATATATAGCCTTCCTTGAGAAAACTGAAAATCAACCATGTCGACTAGGGAGATTGTAATAGTATCTTTTTGACTGATACTTGCTCTGAATTTAGAAGGCTTTTGTAGATATCTAATATTTTGTGATTAAAGTCACCTTATTGCTAACCCTTTTCTACTATGGATCAAGTAATAAGGACTTAGTGTAAACTTTATGCTATAATGATATGAGGATGATACTTTGTTCTAGTTAGTATTAGATGATACAAAATGTGTCTCACCACCAACTCCTATTAATTAGAATGCCTATTTCACCCCACAAAATTTTAAGTTCATCCATTACATTCTCAGTGCAATTGATTCTGCACTGCTGAAAGAATTTTGGGAGATAAGGACTGCCCATGTCCCAGAAATCAATCCTAATGGACAGATAGTTGCTCCTGAAATCTACCTGCTCCATGATTAATAAAACTGGTTGGCAACAAAAAAGAAAGTGCCAGAGATTTCTATGCCTCATAAAAAATTCTCATTAAATCAAGCTTCATATAAAATTGATTTTGACAAAAAAGTGTTCTTTGCAGACATCCTGGAACTTTCTGATGGGAGAGTATCACAATTGTGAAAGCACATGTATATTCATTCTCACACATCACTAGCTTCCTTTCCTGTCAAAGGTAGACAGACATTTAAGTCCAAGGCCAATTTTCCTGAGAATTGATCAGTTCCATTACTCTATAAAGGGAAAAACTCAAATTGGGGCCTTCTTTTTAAATTTAGGCCACACATGAATGTGTGAAAGGCTTCTCAAGTTCCTCACAAAAATATCATAAACAATTTACTTAAAAATAAAATATTTGAAAAATTCTCTCAGCTACATACATAAAGAACTTTTGAAATAACTAAAGATTATCAGCACCAAAAATATAAATTTGTCATGAAAATGAACTGTATATAAACATACACTCAGTAAAAGTTGCTTAATTTGCTAAAAAATTAAATCATTTTAAATTACCCAGATCCATATTAGTAAACCAGTATAATCAGCAATACATAAGGCTGGACTGGGACATCATTTTTCCCTATATCTCAATTTCTCCATCTGTATCACTACATGTTCAAATATTTATATGACTTTTTCAACTAGAATATCTCCTGATTCTGTGATTTTAGGTTCTTTTTCATGTGTTGTCAAGGCAATGCGTGGTCTCTCTATTACATAATTTAGATAATTATGTAACCTTTGGTTGAATATAATTCAGCAACACTCAAATAAACCTTGGTGTTCCCAAGGGGGAACAAGACTCAATATCAAAAATCTTTGATTAATTAAATGTTTTGGCAAAAGAAATAAATCACCAAAAAAGCAGTTCATTTAAACACTTTTCATTTGTTGTTACTAACTTTTACTTTTTCTGGAGTTGGAAAATATTCTATCTAAAACTTTTATAGTCATATTTCCATATCACAGAGTAAGCCTTTGATTCATACTCATGAAGTGAATATAGGAATGTAAATAAAGTCCATTTTTCTTAATTTCAAGGTTTGGTACAAAGAAAAAGGGGGAACATCAATAAAGAAATATTTCAAAAGATGAAAATTGGTAGAGAAAAATGTTACTGTTTAATCTATGAAGATATTGCAAGAGAGAATAAATAAAAATATATAATATAGGAGTATTTGTTCATGGATGATTCACTCATTCAAAAATAAGTTTTGCCTCCTGGCATTTGTCTTTGCCCTTATATATGCTGTGTGTATCTGTGTGCATTAAAATCTAGATCAATATAATATAGATGTGTGTACTTATTTGGGCATTTAAAACTATGTTATTATTCTCTGATTGTACATGCTCCATTACTTATATTTTTAATATTTTGAATTTTCTGATTTTCCTTTTTCTTTCTGATAGAAAAGGTCCATGCCAGAAGGGAGAGAGATATCCAAAAAACTCCAGCTCAAATAATAAACTCTTCTATAAAGCCTATGTGCGTTTTCTTAGATAATCATCATGTCCAACTGCTGTAATCACAATTAAATATCTATTCTGGTAAGCACCATTTTTGTTTGTTTTTGTTTTCATTAATTGATGTCATTTTGAAAAGTAGAAATCAAGTTTTATTTCTCTTTGCATGGCTGTGGAGTGAGGGACAGAGGCAGGCTAAATTGAGAGGAGAAATCAAGCATTGTCCTCCCTTTTCTAAGTAGTTACTTCCTGAATGGGAGCTTTCACTCCATAACCTTAAAAGGTTAAGGTCTTCATTATCTGTAACCATGGCCCTGTTTCAGGAGCAGGCTCTGATTGTGAAAATTATTTTCTGATTACATAATACCAATCACAGACAATAATTGACACAATGGGACAAATGAAGGTATATATATATATCTGAGAATTGAGAAAAACATCAGTGCAAACAGCCCAGTATGTGTGCAGGGAATTTTAGCTTACTAGCTCTGCCAAGCTAAGCAAGTTATAACATTTGCTCTAAGAAGATTTTCATAACAATAAGTATATGCTTTTTTTTCTAAACAAAACATGTCAAAAAGGGAAAATAACCTACTAGATTTCTCTATTTACTCTGAATCATTAGTATTTTGGCAGGAGAGGGAAGTTTTTTGGAGGAATGGGATCATTTTCTCTCCCTCTGAGGGTAAAAATTATCAAAACAGCATCTTGTTCTTTCTGATTCTGGCTGGTCTCTAAAAAGGTGAAGTCCTGTAAAGGTACGTGTATTCTACCAACATGATATATGGGGGAAAAGGGGCTTTATGATTGTCATAAATCTCAGAGCCTCTGAGAAAACGTCCAAAGCAGGCACGTGATGCCAAACAACTGACACATATAAATGATGCATTTTCCGCTAGGGCCACAGCTCATCTCCATAATCCACACAACTGCTGAGGAGACAAAGTGAGAAATACAGTCTGTCCAATTCCATGGCTAAAACAAAATAAGCTGCAGTTAATCATTTATCGACCTCCCCAAATCATAAGCCCAGAAAGTAAATACCAACAGACTGCAACGATCCAGGAAATTTTGTGGGAAATTTTGCATTTATAAATAAAACCATAAACAACTGCCAATATTTGCATGTACATGAAAACATCAGTATCGTATACTCCTTTTATTTCACTAGAATTTTATTCTCAGGAATGAAAGTTCACATTAATATGTGAAGTTATTATAGTTGTAAAAGAAGTTTTATTTAAACTTTTAAGAGCCAAATTTTCTTGAAAGAACCCACCAAACTCCTACTTCAGTTGAATTTTGTAATTAGAGGAAAAAGGATTTCTATATAATTTCAATTAATTTGCTAAGTTTGTTGATAGTTTGTGGTATACATGTCACAGGTGATAGGAAATATTTGGCCTGTGGAAATGGAGACACACATGTGAATGTATAGAAAAGACTCCATGACATTCCAACATTTCCTCCTTCCTCCCAATATTTAATCCCCACTTAGGGTCCCTGAGACAGTGAACACTTAGGGAACCAGTGGGTAATGGCATCTCCCTGCTTTTCCTTTTTTTTTAAATACTAGTAGCCCGGTGCACAAAATTCATGCACATTAAACACAATGAACTC
>NW_006295560.1:464524-474990 GCF_000327345.1 Myotis davidii | reverse complement strand
GGCTCAATGTCCTTTCTCTCTTTACCATCCCTACTGATCATGCCTAATTAGGGTCCAGTCATCTCTGCTTCCATGGTTGCAATTTTCTCTAACTTCATGATCCTCAGCTTTTTCCCCTGACATCATCAGGATGGATGATGTTCACATGTGAGCCACTCCCTCAGGCATGGTCAATGTTAAGTAAAATTCTAGAGCAGTGGTTCTCAACCTTGGGTGCTCATTAGAATCACCTGGGAATCTTTTTAAAATCCTGATTCCTGGACCTCATTCTCCAGAAATTGTTTCTTTGTTATGGAGTGGGGCCACAACATTAGTAACAAAGAAACAGAATTAAAACTTTATTGTGAAGAGCCACTACAGTGTTTTAGACAGGTTCAAGCCTTGGACTGATGAGAGGGCACAGTCCTCTCATTGTCATGTGCAAGTCCCAGCTTGGAGGGCAGGGCCCACCCAGCATAATTATAGCCAACAGCTGTAGTTGTAAGCTTTAACCTATGGTCAGAACATGTGGCCCCAAGTGCCTGAGTGATGTAGGCTTGATAGCGTTCAGGTGCATGTAGTTGAGTAGGATTGAAACCCAGGAGAATGTTGTAAACATCTTATCCTGGTCATGCCCTTACTTTGCCTCATAGCATCTGCTATAAAATAAAGACATGGCTGTGGGCATGGGCGCTGTCTCTCAGAGAAGCAGCGTCCCACCAAGACCCGGCTTTCATTCTGTTGTCTGTTTTTTCTAAGCCTTTCAGCTGCCCCCACTCAGGTTCACCCTGGCTGTGTTGGTGTGTGACACACTTTAGAAATATCTGCCTCCACGCTCCAAGGGCAGGTTCCTGCCTCAAATTCCGCCCTTATAGGAAACAGCTCCAGAAACAGCTTGGGGGAGGGCGCAGCTGTTGCCAAGACAACCCCTGCAGGACTGACTTCCTTCCGCTTGGTTGTGGTGGTTCTTCTGGACGTGATGAACACCACCCATGGTTTTTATATAAGTAGATATTTTATTGACTTCAGAGGAGGAAGAGATAGATAGAAACATCTATCTAATAAAAGGGTAATATGCTAATTAGGACAGATAAACTGGACATCCTTCTGGACAAAGCCACGGTGGTGGGGGTCGAGGCAGAGGCAGTTAGAGACAATCAGGCTGGCAGGGGAGAACAGTTAAGGGTGATCAGGCTGGCAGGGGTGCAGTTAGGGGCATCAGGCAGGCAGGCAGAGGGTTAGGGGTGATCAGGCAAGCAGGCAGGTGAGCGGTTAGGAACCAGCAGTCCGGGACTGTGAGAGGGTGCAGGCTGGGCTGAGGGATGCCCCCCACCCCCCACCATGCACGAATTTCGTGCACCGGGCCTCTAGTCAATGATAAGAGAATCATTGATTGGCTGCCTCCTTATGCCCCATACTGGGGATCTAGCCCACAACCTGCGCATATATATGCCCTGACCGGCAATTAAACCATAACCTCCTGGTTCATAGGTTGATGCTCAATCACTTAGCTATGTCATCCAGACCTTGCTTTTCTTTTTACAGACTACAGTCTTTTGTCAGTCTTCTTTAATCCCCAGCACACCCTGATCCTAATTTTCCCTTCCATTATGCTGTTGCAAAAATATGATTGTCCTCTTATTCCACACTATGGAAGAAATAAAGGCTAAGATGAAAACAAAGAAAAGTTGCTTACCTTCTTTTAGGCACTCAATATATACTGTATAAATGGACTAAATTGTACAAGAGTACTTTCTGATTTATTAGCCCCAATAACTTTTTTTTTATTGTTTAAAGTATTACAAAGGGTATTACATATGTATCCTTTTTTTTCCCCGCCCTTGACAATCCCCTGGCCTCCCCTACCCCCCAGTGTCTTATGTCCATTGGTTATGCTTACATTCTGTGCATGTGTGATAAAGCATGCAAGACCTAAAATCATCTTCTTATGTTCCGTCTCTACGGATTTCACTACCCTAGGAACCTCGGGTAAGAGCAATCACACAATATTTTTCCTTCATTGGCTGGCTTATTTCATTTAGCATAATGCAATCCAGTTTCATCCATGAAAAAGGAACACTCATGCACTGCTGGTGGGAATGCAGACTGGTGCAGCCATTATGGAACACAGTATGGAGTTTCCTCAAAAAACTACAAATGGAACTCCCATTTGACCCTGTGATCCCACTTCTAGGAATATATCCCAAGAAACCAGAAACACCAATCAGAAAGGATATATGCACCCATATGTTCATAGCAGCACAATTCACCATAGCTAAGATCTGGAAACAGCCTAAGTGCCCATCAGTAGATGAATGGATTAGAAAACTATGGTACATCTACACGATGGAATACTATGCTGCTGTAAAAAAGAAGGAACTCTTACCATTTGCCACGGCATGGATGGAACTGGAGCCCCAATAACTTTTAATTAATCTTTCCACATTAAAAAACAATTTATTATTTCAGAGATCACAATATTTATGGTTTTTATCATCTGGTTCATACTTACCACAGGAACACATATTTGATATAGTAGAAAATTAGTAATATATGTATGTGTGTATGTATGCATGTACATATGTATGTATGTATCTATCTATACACATAGATACACATATACATATATACATTCACACATATAATAGAGCATAGTTCAGTATCTCAGAATCTTATAATTGGAAATAAAAGCATAAGTTCTGGCCATCTCAGATAAATGGTTCAGGATTTAGACATAGCATTCACCTCCCTCACCTCCCTTATTTATATGAATGGACTACTAGGTACTTTTACATTTCATGACTTCATTTCAAGATGAAATAAATTGAATAAACAATTGTAAAGATACACAGCATGTACAAAATTCATTTCTGCTGTTATCTGAAATCATGTATATGGAAAGTTATTTTATATAAGTAAGAAAAATGGACACATATTCAAGTTACTCTCAATAAGATACATTTACAAGACTTGATTATAACAAAATCAATGATGCCACTATATACAAAAATAAACTCAAAAGGAATTAAATATGTAAATCTCAAGACCTGGCAGGTAACTAAGTTGGCTAGGGCATTGTCCTTGTATGCCAAAGTTGCAGGTTTGATCTCCAGTTAGGGCACATACAAGAAACAACCACTGAATGCCTAAATAAGTGTAATAACGTCTCTCTCTCTCTCTCTCTCTCTCTCTCTCTCTCATCCTCTCTCTCTCTCTCTCTCCCCCTTTTCTCTCTCTCTCTCAAATCAATCAATTAGCCTGGCTGGTGTCACTCAGTGGTTGAGTGTTGTTTGATTCGTGGTCAGGGCACATGCCCAGGTTCCAGGATTGATCTCCAGTGTGGGGTGTGCAGGAGGCAGCTGTTCAATGATTCTCTCTCATAATTGATGTGTCTATCTCTCTCTCCCTCTCCTTTCCTCTTTGAAATCAACAAAAAATATTTTAAAAAGAAATAAAAGCATTAATTTTTTTAAATGTAAGATTCAAAACTGTAAAACTTCTAGAAGAAAATATAAGCAGTAAAATCTCAGACATTGCTCTTAGTAATATTTTTGCTGCTATATCTCCTCAGGCAAGGGAAACAAATGAAATATAAACAAATGGGACTACATTAAACTAAAAAGTCTTACACAGCAAAGGAAACCATCAACAAAATGAAAAGACTACCTACTAAATAGGAGAACATATTTTCAAATGATACATCTGATAAGGGGTTAATGTACAAAATCGATAAAGAAATCAGACAACTCAACACCAGAAAAGCAAAAACAACAACAAAAAAACAATTAAAAAGTTAGCAGAAGACCTGAGTTGACACTTCTCCAAGGAACATATACAGATGGCCAATAGGCATATGAAAAGATGTTTAACATCACTAATCATCAGAGAAATGCAAAAAAAAAAAAACCCAAACAAACAAACCAACAACCCATAATGAGGTAGATACCACCTCACACCTGTCAGAATGGCTATCATCAATAAATCAATAAACAACAAGTGTACAGAAAAGAGAACCCTGCTGCACTGTTGGTGGGAATGCAGATGGTACAACCACTACAGAAAACAGTGTGGAGGTTCCTAAAAAAATTAAAAATAGAATTGCCTTATGACCCAGTCATTCTGGGACTTATCTGAAGAAACCCAAAACACTAATTTTAAAAAATATATATGCTCTTATGTTCATTGCAATTTTATTTACAACTAGAGGCCCTGTGCATGAAATTCGTGCATGGGGGAAGGGGGTGCCTCAGCCCAGCCGGTTCCCTCTTGCAATCTGGGACTCCACAGGGATCAGGCCTAAACCAGCAGTCAGACATCCCTCTTGCAATCGGGACACTGCATGCACCATGACCATACTTTTCATACAGATGAAAGGCATCTTGCTGTTGTATGGGCAGCTACATTTTTTTGCCCTGATTATAAAAAGTAGTTCTTAACATGATCCTTCTGACATAGTAGTACCATTTTCCCCATCTTATGGGTGGAAAAACTGAAGCAGAGAGAAGTTAAATAATTGATTTTGTCACACAGTTATAAGTGTCAGAATCAGGGCTGACCACAAAATGTGCAAACCAGAGTCCATGCATGTCATCACTGCATCATCCTGATTTTTCAGTGTGCGGCCTGGCATTGCCCGCTCACCAGCCCCAACTGGGGACAGCTCCTGCATTGAGTGTCTGCCCCCTGGTGGTCAGTGCATATCATAGTGCCCAGTCGTTCTGCCAGTCATTCCTCTATTTGGTCTGTTTGCATATTGGGGTTTTATTATATAGGATAGCCAAGATATGGAAGCAACCCAGGTGCTCATCAATAGACAAGTGGCTAAAAAAAGCAGTGGTACATACACAATGGAAAACTACTCAGCTGTAAAAAAGAAGGAAATCTTACCCTTTGGGAGAGCATTGGTGGACCTAGAGGGTATTATGCTAAGTGAAATAAGTCAGACAGAGAAAGACAAAAAACATATGATTTCACTTATATGTGGAATCTAAGGAACAAAATGAACAAACAAAATATAAACAGACTCATAGATACAGAGAACAGACTTATGGTTGCCAGAGGTGAGGAGGGTTGGGAGACTGGGTGAAAAAGTAAAGGGATTGAGAAGCACAAATTGGTAGCTACAGAATAGTCACAGAGATATAAATTACAGCATAGGGAATATAGTCAATATCATAATAACTATGTATGTGGCCAGGTGGTTACTGGAAATATTGGGCAGACCACTCTATAAGTATATGATTGTCTAACCACTATGTGATACACCAAATACCAATACAAAATAATATTGAATGTAAACTGTGATTTAAAAATAAAAACAAGAAAGCATCCAGCAAGAAAGTATCAAAACCCCAGCCTGGAAGCAGTGGTTGCAAATTAAAAACAATTTTACTTGCACTAGTGTGTGCATACAAGTGTGAGTGTGCACGCATGTGTATTCCCCAATGATACTCCTTGGGGAAGATCATTAAAAAGCATATCAACAACCATAAATTCTACTCCAAAGAGAAATAACTAGTTCAGCTTGTTCTGCTTTATAGAAAAATCTACCCACAATTAAATAATCAAGTGAAGCCTGTACCTTTTAAGGTATAAAAGAATGAATACTGCCTCTGAGAATTACACTGTTAGACCTTAAACATGATACCAATGCTAGTATTTTTACACACAGGACTGATGTTGAAATTACATTGGGGAACTCTGATTATAATGGAGGGGGAAGAGGTAGAGCTAATAGTTGACTTACAGCTAAAGCTTTTTGTAGGACAGTACACATACTCTCAGGAAAGAGTATGCATTGTAATAATACCAGAAATTTGGAAGGAAATAGAGAAGGCATATAAAAATGCTTCCAATAAGTCAGAAAAGCTGATTGATGATGGGAAGATGTAACCCAACTTCCATAATCAGTGACTACAATGTCTTAAAAAGGAAATAAGGTTTCTGGTGTGAGGAGGAGGCAACATAAAATTGTGCTGAAGGAGAGAAATTCTGTAAAGGAAGAGATGTGGACTTGGAATAACTAAGATGGAAGTGCTGTGAAGGACACTGAAAGACATAAGTCATTAGCTGGTTCCTGGGCAGCCTGTCATATGTATTGCACAGTTAAACTCTCAAGGTTTTATGGAGAAGCCATAACCATCCAACTATTTCCTTTGATGACACATCTAGCTGCCCATGGGCAGAATAACCCAACCAGTGCAGACTGCTAGGTAACCAGCCAGTGACTCTAGAAGAAATCAAAGTCTGCTACTTCCCAAAGTTTGTAGTTTCTTCTTTCTTCTTATTTAAATCCTGCTTTTTCCTTTCATAGATTAGATCAATGTGTGCATTAGATTCCTTTGTGTACAAGTAAAATACCAAGTTGATAATCACATATATGTTTGAGTTCTTTGACTGGAAGATTGAGGCTAGATGGAGAGTTTAGAGGGAAGCTTTGGCTGAGCAGGCCTGGGTTAAAGCAGGACACACTCCAGATCCCTGAAGGAAATGATTATAATCCTTTTTAGTCACAGAGCCTCCTAAAATAGGCTCCCACTGCTCAAATTCCTATTAAACTCAAAATGAGCAGAGAGTTTATATGGAAGTGGGCACTGTTCAACTTTATTACCCTGAAAGGATAAAGTCAGAATTTACCTGCACAAGGAAACAATTCTGTACTGCTTTTATTTTTAAAAGTAAACCTTTTGTTTTAGAACAGTTTTAAATTTATCAAAAACTGCAGATTTCCCGTATACCACACATGCAGTCTCTCATTACATCTTATATGACATTAGTATTGTATATTTGTCACAACTTATTAACTAATGTTAATACATTATTAACTAAAATCCAAAATCTTTCAAATTTCCTTAGTTTTCACCTAACATCATGTTTTGGTCTGTTTGTTTTTTGCTGTTGTCCCAGGATACCGCATTACATTTAGTCATCATGTCTCCTTAGGCTCTTGGCTGTGGCAGTTCATCAGACATTTCTTGTTTTTTATTACCTTAATAGTTTTAAGATTCTTGGTCAGGTATTTTGTAGAATTTCATTCAATATGGATTTCTCTTCTTTTAAATTTGTTTTTATTTAATTTTTTTCAATATGAATTTGTGTAATGTGGGATTTGTTTCTTTTTTATTGAATTTATTGGGGTAGCATCCTATATAATAAAAGCCTAATATGCTAAGTGTCCAGTTGTCTGGTTGCCCATTCAACCAATCAAAGCATAATACGCTAATGATATGCTAAGGCCACTCAACTACTCGCTATGATGTGCACTGACCACCAGGTGGCAGACCATTGACTGGTTGACCAGTTGCTAAGACGTGCACTGACCACCAGGGGGCAGATGTTCCAACTGGTAGGTTAGCTTGCTGTTGGGATCCAGCCAATCCAGACTGAGTGAGACAGGCTGGACTTGTCCTGAACCCTCCCACAGTCCCTCCCTGGCTGGCCAACCTCCCGTGTCCTTTCCTGGCCCTGATCATACACTGGTGGGGTCCCTCTGCCTGGCCTATGCCCTCTTGCAATCCCTTGCAATCCTCGAGGGATATCAGAGAGCCAGTTTTGGCCTGATCCCGCAGGCCAGGCCAAGGGATCCCACTGTTGCATGAATTCATGCACTGGGCCTCTAGTTGGTTAATAAAATTATATAAGTTTCAAGTGTACAGTTCTACAATACATCATCTGTATATTGTACTGTGTGTTCATCACCCCAAGTCAAGTCTTCTTCCATCACCATTTATCACCTATTTACCCTCTTCTACCTCCTCTCACTTCCCCTTCCCTCTGGTAGTCACCATACTATTGTCTGTGTCTATGAGTTTTTGTGGGTTTTTTTGTTTTGTTTGTTTTTTGTTCTTTTGCTTAATCCCTTCACCTTTTCCTCCAGCCTCCCAACACTCCTATAGTCTGACAGCTATCAGTCTGTTCTCTGTATCTATGAGTCTGTTTCTATTTTGTTTGTTAGATTATTTTGTTCATTAGATTCCACATATGAGTGAAATCATAGGGTGCTTGTCTTTCTCTGACTGGCTTATTTCACTTAGCATAATGTTCTCCAGGTCCATCTGTGATGTTTTCTTTTTTCATGATTAGACTTAATGTGTGTTTTGAGGAGGAAGTCCAAAAGATAAAAAGCCATTTTCTCCATATTAACATGATTTATCGCTGTTGATGTTAACCTTGACTTGACTGCATGGTGAGGTAGTATGTTTTAGGGTCTCCCACCAGGTAATTAGTCTTTTCCTCCCTTTCATACTGTAGTTAATTTTTGGAAGAGATTCCCTATGTGCAGTCCACACTTAAGGAGTAGGGATTTATGTTCTATATTCTTGAAGGCAGAGTTCCTACATAAATTATTAAGAATTCTTTATCTTAATTATTTATTTGTAAATGTATGAACTTATAGATATTTGTTTTATATTTGGGATTATAATCTGATATCTTTTATTTTGTTCCTCAATTTTTTCTAATTTTTGCCATTGTCTATTGAATTCCATCTCTAGCCATTCTCCCTTTCTTGAGATCAATGAATAGGACCAAAAGTTCCAACCCTCTAAACCACATAGTTGGTTCCACAGACAACCAGCCCCCATCTACCCATTTTAGACACCTTTGTAGTTCTCATCACAGGGAATTCCAAGGGTTTTAGGGGCTTCCAAATATATACATCTCCTGCCCCTTAGTCTTCAACTTCATATTTTCACCTCTGATATTGTGAGTTATAAGAAATATATTGAAGGTGAAAAAATGAAGTTGAAGACTAAGGGGCAGGGGACATATCTTGTAGGTCAAAGTAAGAAATTTTAATTATAAGTGAGATGGGAAAAAATAAGATGTTGATCAGGAAGCAGATGTGATCTGGTGTGAATTTAAAAGATAATTCCTGTTACTATATGAAAAATAACCATCCATGGCAAAGAGTTGAACAAAAGACACAAGATAAATGGCTATAATAATTCTTCATGAGGGAGTTGGTGGCTTGACTAAAATGGGAGCATTAGATATGTCTTTGTAAAAAGTGGCCAAACTCAAGATATATTTTAAATATAAATCTCATAGGACTTAAAGATTAATTTGAAGTCAAAGGTTAAGTAAAGTAAACATTTTCATAACTGGTTTGCCATTGAATATAGTACTAATTATATTCTATTTTTTATTTTTGAATATGAGTGATTTTTATTTATTTGGGTGGAATTACATCTCTCAGTTTCCAAAGTCCCATTTTCCTTAATCCAGCCCTGGAAGATGTCCAGCTGGGGATTCAGTAGAGCTAGAAGCAAAGCCAGAGTCCTAGGCTTTGAAGGTGAGCAAATTATGCCAGGAATATACCTCGTTGGCGTTGGGGTCATTTAGGCTGGTTATTTTTAAGAAACATCAGACATAGTAAAAGTCTAAAATTTGAGTGTAAATTACCCTTTAATAAGATACATTTACATTTATAAGGAGAATTTTCATTTGTAAGGCTATCTCCCGCGGTGTACCAGGAAGAGAAGAATGACTCTAAACATTTAGAAACACTTATTAATAGAAAAAAAAAGACTTAAATGTGGATAACAACCTTAATCTTGTTTATTGTGCTTTTCCTTCTAACCTCCCGTAACTGGCTTTCCCCATTCCTCCCCCCGCCCCAACATCTTTTGTCTTTAGCTGGAGATGTTATTTAAGAGGGTAGCTTCTGCCATTTCAAGGAGTTGCTCAGTTTTCCTGGGTCTCTACCATGTATAGAGGAGGTAGTACATGTTATTAGGCTTCTGTTCACTTTTCTCAGGTTAATTTGTCTTTTGTTACAAGGAGCTGCCAAGGAAATATCACAGTCTAGCACTACATAGAACAAGGCTTTACTTACGTAGAGAAGAGCAGAGCAAGATCGCCTTCAATATTGGACCTCAGCCAGCGGGTCTCTCCCAGTGGCTAGATGCAGAGCAGTTTGTCTATGTGCACCCCTCTGATGCCAGAGTCAAGGAACCTTGTCTCCTCCCATCGGAAGACAGATAACACAGTAGAGTTTGTCAGGTGCCATATTACGCACACACTTTCAGCAGAGACAAAAGAGCACTCATCAAGTCTGAAACAAGGAAAGATGTTCCCACACAAGATGATAAGCTGGGCACAGGCTGTGAGGATACTATCTCTTGGTAAGGAAATGTTTTAGGTCCAAGGCCCATTCTCATGTGGTTGAGTGGGGGTGGAAAGCCTGCATGAAGGAGACTGTATTTGCCAACAGTGTGAATAATGGACAAGAGAAGAGTCATTGCATATTTTCATTATGTATTATGTATTTATGAGACTCAAGTGAAATATGCTGAACAATTAGAAAATAAAATATGGGTGCTGGTTATAGATTAATGTAAAATCAAGAATTTTTATCCATACATTCAAAAGATCACTCAAAAATATAACTGAAAAGATGAGTGTAATTAGTAACCCACTAGTAGTAATGGATAAATGTATTTAAATATCAATAAACTGTACACCTACAATTGGATGAGACAGTAAGT
>NW_006295560.1:420310-464392 GCF_000327345.1 Myotis davidii | reverse complement strand
AATAAAACAGTGAATAAAGACAATTTAAAAATAAATAGGAATCCCTAATATAATACATAAAATAATAAATTTATCAAGGAAAGAGTAAGATTTATATAAAAAAATCTAAGATTCCACTGAAAGAATTAAAATAACTTTGGGTAAATTGAAAGAAACTGTGTTTCTGTATTTAAAAAATAGATAGAAAGTATACCTATTCTTCTTAATTAAAATATAATATTTTAAAATAAAAATTAGAGCAACCAGATGATTTATTATTTTAACTTAACAAAATGATATAAAGATATTCTGGAAAAGTTGTCTTTAAGAATATGATGCAGAAATATGAAAAATAAGATTAATACAGCAAAAAATGATTTTATTAAAGGCAGACAGATAAATGGAACAAGAAATTAAACGCATAATGACATATACCTATGACTTCCTTTTTAATTCAGTCTTCCAAGTTTCTCTTTAAATATGGGGATTCATCCTATGTACATGTAGTTTTACAATTTATGTTTCTGGTTTTGTTCCTTCAATCTTACTTTAAGTTTACAAGTTATTTTTTCTTTATTCTTTTCCTAACGTTCACTGGATTGCTACATTACTATTAATTCTATTTATTTCCTTTGGTAAGTGGACATTATACTGGTTCTTACCCTCATTCTACCAGTATTAGTTTTCTGCCTTCTGTGCTCAGACTCAAAAGTATTTATCTTAAAATAGAAAGAAAAGGCTGACCATGCTTCTTCGCTTTATCCCCTATGCCAGTACGATGAAACATTTTGAACATTTCTTCACTGGTGCATACTCCTACACCCTGCTTGGAATGCTTTTACTTAACTCCTTGCTTGCTCACTCATTCTTAGGTTTTAATGGTAATTTAGTACTTTTTTATTTAATCCTCAACCAAGGATATTTTTCCATTGATTTTAGAGCGAGTAGAAGAGAGAGGGAAAGACAGAGAGATATCAATGTGAGAAAAACACATCAATTGGTTGCCTCCTGCACAAGCCCTGACCAGAGCCAGGGCTGGGGAGGATCCTGCAACTGAGGTACATGCCTTTGACATGAATCGATCCACAATAGGGGACATGCAGGAGGCAGCAAATAGGTATTTCTCTCTCATCAGTGTTTCTAACTCTCTCTCCCTCTCCCTTCTTCTCTGAAATCAATAAAAGTATACTTTTAAAAAATATATTTAAAAAAGAAATAAAATCATCAAAGAAGATGGCATCCCCATCTCATATTTTCTATAGGAAACTAGGAGCCTAAAACTTTAGCAGGAGTCTTGTTCCAAAACTACCTCCTATATTATGAGAAATTTCTTTTTCCTTTGGATAAAACCAATTAGCTAAACCAGATGGTCAGCCCAACTACCAGTGAATTGAGGATGAACTATGTGCCATCAAGTCCTCTTACCAGAGGACTAGTTATTTTAAAATAAAATAAAATAAAATAAATATAAAATGATTTTGAAGAAGTAGGTAAATAACATTAATTTTATGCCAAGAAAAATAAAGGAGAAATCTAAAAATACAAACAGAAGAATAAATAAGAAACTTAGCATGTGTTCCATTTAAATACACACACACACACACACACACATTTTATAGATTTCAGAGAGGAAGGGAGAGGGCAAGAGAGATAGAAACATCAATGATGAGAGATAATCACTGATCGGCTACCTCCTGCACACCCCACACTGGGGGTAGAGCCTGCAACCCAGGCATGTGCCCTGACTAGGATTTGAACCATGACCTCCTGGTTCATAGGTCAAAGCTCAACCCCTGACCCATGCCAGCTGGGCAGGATGTGTTACATTTTAAAAATTACTTCCTTCCTAAATATGTATAAATAAGATCACATAGTTGAACTAAACATCAGTGGCAAAATGTGGATTCTTTTTGATGGCTACAAAATGCAAAGTATCAACACTTTGTGAACTGTTGCCCTTTTACTCAGATACCTCACATTTCTCACACTGCTCTTTTGAAGTGTGATTCCAGAAAAAGTTTTGATTTTGGTTACTCAAGCTGTAGAGTGAATTATATCAATGTGTTACTACTCTTCCTTATATTACGTATTGTGATATACTGCCTCATAATTGAAAGAGCACCAGTCCTGTAGTCAGAAGAGTATGCATTTTAATTCCCATGATGTCACTAAATTAGGTGTGGGGCCTGGAGAAAATTTATTTATTTTTCTGACCTTGTTTACTTTCTGGAAAGGAGAAGTAAATAAGGTCTTCTTTAGAGCAATATTAGAGGCCTGGTGCACAGATATGTGCACATTGAAATGAAATTAATTAGAAGGTGGCCAGCGGGGTAGGACTGGGCGAGATGGGTCAGACACGCCCTGGAGGCAATCTCCCGTGGTCCCCCAGCAGGCCATATCTGTGGTGGCACAGGTGCTCAAAGGGCATCTGTGGAGTGAGCAGGGTCCCTACAGCAGGTGGGGTCCCTCAACCTGACCTGTGGGGATCGAACCGAAACCGGCAGTCTGACATCCCCCAAGGAGTCCCAGAGTGCGAGAGGGCACTCTGCAAAGATGCTGTTGCTCTGCAGCTCCTGCATTGAGTGTCTACTTTCTGGTGGTCAGTGTGCATCATACCTACAGGTCGGTTGGCCAGTTGTTTAGCCTTTTATCTATATAGATTGCGACAAATTTAATATTGAATATGAATTCAATAAATGGTATCAATCAATACTTTGGTCTTACTAATATTATTATTGTTACCTTTGTTTTTACTTTCATCTTTAGTTATAGCAACATTGGGCATGGTACATATTCTCTTGTAGCCACAGTCTCCAAATATGTTAAGTGGGAATAATAACTATCTATTTACTGGCTAATGTGAGGGTTAAATGAGTTAATATATGTAAATTATATAGCAGAATGCCCTACACACTGTAAATGCCATATAAATGCTAGCCATTATTATCAGTATTAGAGGAATTTGATTTTTTAAAATATATTTTATTGATATTTTACAGAGAGGAAGGGAGAGGGACAGAGAGTTAGAAACATCTATGAGAGAGAAGCATCGATCAGCTGCCTCCTGCACACCCCCTACTGGGGATGTGCCTGCAACCAAGGTACATGCCCTTGAATGGAATCGAACCTGGGACCCTTTAGTCCCCAGGCCGATGCTCTATCCAGTAAACCAAACTGGCTAGGGCTAGAAGAATTTGATTTTATGTGCATCCATGAACAGATTACTGGAGGGTATTTGAGGTATATAAAAGGGGTTCTATGGAAAGTAACCTCACAGGGTGATCTGATCATAAATTCTCTATGACAGGTCATAGTGTGTAGCACTGTCCATTGTTTCTGTGTACCTAGATTAACACACCTTTGAAATAAGAGTAATCATTCTATACCTAGCCGGCATGGCTCAGTAGTTGGGCATCGACCTATGAACCAGGAGGTCACTGTTCGATTCCCGGTCAGGACACATGACTGGGTTGCAGGCACGATCCCCAGTGTGGGGCGTGCAGAAGGCAGCTGATCAGTGATTCTCTCTCATCATTGATGTATTTATCTCTCCCGCTCCTTTCCTCTCTGAAATCAATTATATATATATTAACCATAACTATCCTGTAATCTAATCCCACCGTCCTTTCTCCCATCTCTGTGTAATCTTCCTTGGGTTCCCTCCTTAATTCCAAATGTCTAGAAGAAACTGAAAAAGTGTCATTCTCCAGAGCATTTCAGATCTTGTCTGTTTTGGCACAAGTAAACACCCTAAAAATTCTCTATACGTTTGGACATTTCTTACATCAATAGCAGCAAAGTTGAGAAAGTGCGATTTAGGTGGAAGGAAAGTACAAACTTTAAAAAGGTAGTTTTCAAGCCAGTTATGATGGATAAATGAAGTTTAATTTGGCTGGAGAATTCTAGGAGACTGTGCATGACACAGCCTCCGAGTTATCCCATCCAAAGATGTTAGGAAAATGGAGTTTGTGTCCATCAGTTCCCAGCAGTCATGCTAAAAGCTGCTGGCAGGTAGATGGCTGGGATTGGCATTAACACCCTCATCATAGTCTGTGTGCAGGCAGAGTGTGCTCCAGGGGTCAGAGAGAGACCTCAAAGTCACAGGTACTGGCAGTTGGAAGCTTAGAGATAGCACTGAAATGTTACATGCTGAAAAGATATATGGGTGGGACAGTATCAATATCTGCTACCTACTACCAACACAGGGCACAGAGTAGATGCTAAAGTTTGTTGATTGAATTGTTGAATGACGATGTAGACCTGGAAAATAACTTTCATATTTGTTTCAGGGTTTATTTGATTTCCCATGTAGAATGGAAATTAGCTCTTTCTTTGTCACCTGGTGATGGCTGCATCTTGAAATGTTTATCTGTAATTCTCCTGGGGTTTGCTAGTTCACAGTCACCCTCTACTTTTCCTTACTTTAAAAGTATACACCTTGAAGAATTTTGCACCTGTCTGCTTATAATGTTCTGAAATACTCCAAAGAATATGAAATAAAACTTTCCACATTTTATGACTGTAATAAAATAAAAAGTGATATTCTGACAATGATCACAGTTAAGTGCAAGTTATTTTGGGACAAATCTATAAGAAAAGGCAAAAAACATAGGCAAATATGGTAACGTCTTGCACAGATTTTCAAAAAGGAACATAAATGATACCTGGATCAACTACTGAGTGTTTAAAAACACTCAGTAGGGTGTTTTCCATGCACATTCACACTACCATGTCACCACGCTGACAACATTTGCTAAACAAGTACTGCTTAAAAGGATTTCACATTACTGAGAGAAAAAGGCAACCCATAATGTGAAGCATTACACCGCAAGGGGAGCTGGCCTGTTTGTAATACAACATTGATTTGTGTTGTTTCAGATCCTAGAGGCAATAGGAAAACTTTATAACACTCAGCTACAAAATAAACCTTTTCCTTTGTTTCCCTGTGTATTCCTTCTCTGTGGTCCACAGAGATTTTCTGAATCATTGACTTCTTCATATTTCCACAGCATATAGAAATCTTAGGAGAGTGCATAAAGTGTTCAATAAATATTGTTAATGATAGCAAATTGATTGGGTCCATTTTCAACCTTACCAAATTAACAAGAGCGATCCCGTAGTTGTGTTCATAGTGGAGTAAATAATATGGCAGTGAATATCTACTTAGTCACTGAAATCAGATGGTGGGTACTAAGACTACTAATGTGTATGAAGCAACTAAATAAATAAACTATTTATTTCTAAACAAATCTGTCCTTTAGCAATGCTTTTCAACAGATCCCTGGATAGAAAACCTTTACATCTTCTATGTCCTGTTTCCATTTTATTTATTTATTTTTTTAAATCCTCAACCGAGGATATTTTTCCATTGACTTTTAGGGAGAGTGGAAGAGAGAGTGAAAGACAGAGAAAAATATCAATGTGAGAGAAACACATCAGTTGGTTGCCTTCTGCACATGCCCGGACCAGAGCTCTAGCTGGGGAGGAACCTGCAACCAAGGTACGTGGCCTTGACCAGAATCAAACGTGGAATCCTTCAGTCCACAGGCTGTGCCTCTATCCACTAAGCCAAACCGGCTAAGACCTGTTTCCATTTTAGCAGGATAATTTTTGGTTATATAAATGACTGTATGACCTCTCCCCAAGTGGGGAGATGAAATTCAGACCAAATAAGAACTTTATCCATTGCCTTTTTTTCTGGACATCTCAATGGCTGAATGAGACTCACAATGTTTCTGTCCATCAAATTCCTATAAACAGTCTGGTATGCTCACAGACCGTATGCTCTGATGTTCAAGAGTGGAGGTTCTGGACATAGCAAGTCTGATTTCAAACTCTAGCTCTGCCAAGTTTATCATCTCAGTCAGCATGAGCACATAAATTTAAGTTCTCTTAAGGCTCAGTTTCTTAATCTGCAAAATTCAAATAATACCAGTATAGAATAGGCTGGCTGTGGGGATAAAATGAGATAATTAAGGTAATGTCTGATTTATCTTAAATTCTCAAATTGTTAGCTGATTAAAATTTTAAAACCTTATCTTTTTCCTACTGTCTTCAGTGACTACAGATGATATCTATAGACCATGCTGTGGAAAAGAGTCCTTATAATTTTAAGTATATAACAATAACATGGAGGCCATGGAATTATTTTCCAAAGAAGACCAAGATTGGGACAACCCCTCAATAGAAAAATGATGCAAGTCATCTTCCTTTACCTTAATAAGCAACAGTAATATTAATTTCCTCCTAGAAAACTTAGATTAAAAAGGATCAAACACATATTCTATGACTACACATATCCTGTTTGGATTTCATACTAAGTTATTAACTATTTTCTGTTAATTTGAAAAATTTAAATTGATTTTTTGCCAATACACTTGTCTATTCATTTAGTGAAAACATTGCTTTGCCATTGTAAAAATATAATTATCTTTTTTAAAAAATATATATTTTATTGATTTTTTACAGAGAGGAAGGGAGAGATAGAGAGTTACAGAAACATCGATGAGAAACATCGACCAGCTGCCTCCTGCACATCTCCCACTGGAGACTATCCACTGAGCCAAACCGGTTCCGGCTATAATTATCTTTTTTTAAAAAAATATTTTTTTATTGATTTCAGATAGGAAGGGAGAGGGAGAGAGAGAGAAAAAACATCAATGATGAGAGAGAATCATTGATTGGCTGACTCCTGTACACCCTGCATTGGGGATCTAGCTCACAACCCGGGCATGTGCCCTGACTGGTAATCGAACCATGACCTTTTGGTTCATAGGTCAACACTCAACCAGTGAGCCACGCTGGCTGGGCTATCATTATCTTTCAATGTCAATTATTGTACGATATTTAACTTCTTATATACCCTAAAGAAAACATTATACATCTAGTGGACAAGAAGTCTCATTAAAATTTGAAATTAAATCTCAGCTGGGAACAAGTCAGCTTAATTCCATCTCCATAGGATTTTCATTTTCACATATTTTATAAATAAATTTCCATCTTAACAATGACTTATATGTACTTAGAGTATGATTATTGATGTGAGAATAGATATTAATACACAACAGCAAAGGAAAATATCTATCAAATGCTAAAGGCGAGAAAAATCATGACTTCTGTCAAACCAGGGATTCTGAGACTGTAACATGTGGAAAGACATAGTTACTTCCACCATTAATCATGGCAGCATTTAATTTACTTGGCAGGGGCAGGGAAGAGAGGCTGGAAAGTTCCCTGGAGAGAGTGTAACAATATCTGTAGGGATGTAAATTAAAATATTTCACTTGGGTCTTCTGGAATGCTCTCCTGGGTGGTTGGGTCTAGGCATTATTTTCAAACTCTTCAAAAATGTTTTCAATAATTGTAATTGTGTTATGCTACCATTTAGATATTCATGTTTCAGATTTAGACTTGAAATCATGATATTTGTTCATATCTCTAGTTTTAAATATTTTTGTTCTGTTTTATCTGGTTATTATGATTTAGGACATGTCATATTTCTTTTTCATTTAAAAATGTATTGTTATTGATTTCAGAGAGGCAGGGAGAGGGACAGGGAGATATAAACGTCAATGATGAGAGAGAATCACTGATCAGCTGCCTCCTGCATGCCCCACACTGAGGATTGAGCCCACAACCCGACTATGTGCCCTGACTGGGAATCAAACCATGACCTCCTGGTTCATAGGTCAACACTCAACTACTGAGCCATTCTGGCTGGGCATAGGATAGTTATTCTTATTTCAAAGGTGTGTAAACCTAGATGCACAGAAACAATGGACAATGCTTGCTTAAGGCAAAGATAAACCTTTTACTAAAAAAGTTACATGCCTTGGGTGCAACTACCCACTATGACCTGCCTTAGTAGGGAATTTATGATCAGATCACCCTGTGAAGTTACTTTCCATAGAACCCCTTTTCTGTTCATCCTGCTGGTTGCCATCTGTGCCCACCTTCCAAACAAACTAATTCCACTCAAATCTTTGTCTCAGTGTCTGCTTCTGGGGGATCCTAACCTACAATATAATATAAAGATTATTAAAGCAAGATCCATCAAATCTTAAAAGATTTGTAAAGAATAGTCTGAGAACTAAGGATAGCAGTGACTTGAAGATGAAGAATCCAGTTTTACAAGGAATTCAAATAAATTACAGCCTGCAATGATCTCCCTGTATTTAGCATTTTGTGGTTTCTAGTTAATCTTTATAAAACTATGTGGCAACCATGAACATTGGCTGCTCAGACCTTCTTTCAGGAGAGAATCTTCTGGAAGAGTAGAGTTGGGTGACAGACTCCACTCGTCATCTCCTTGGAAGCTCCTATGCCACTCATACCAAGGCCACAGTCTCACAGGGAAGCTTCCTGACAGGAACTGAGCAGGACAAGTGTATCAATCAGGGTTTCATCACAAAAACAGGATCATAAGGAACTGGTTTGCATGATTGTGGGGGGTGCCTAGGCAAGGGCAAAATCCATAGGTCAAGCCGCCAGGAAGGGCTGGCTAGAACTCAAGTACCACCTGAAGGCACTATCCAATCCTGTCTACAGGCTGAATTTCTTCTTCTTTGGGGAAATCAGTTCCACTTTTAAGGTCTTTTTACTTGATTGATGAGGCCTACCCAGATGATCAAATCTATCTCCTTTATGGAAAGTAAACTGATTGTAGATGTTAATTACATCGACAAAATACCTTCACATCAACAACCAGATTAGGGTTTGAATAACTAGGTAGTATAACATGGCCAACTTGACACACAAAATTGATGACTTGACTACAGCAGGAGTATTAGAGGCAAACTACTTCTACCAATGTGGGATTCCTTCACTGGGCAGTCAGGATCAGATAGGAAATTAATAAATTAGAACAATGACTCTAGTAAGAAAAACAAACACTCAAACTGGGCCTAAGTCATTATTCTGAAATAAAGCAGTTTTCTTATTTTTGTTTTTGTAATGCATTACTAAATTTAAAATACTGTCAACAAGTGTGATTATTAGGTACATTTTTTCTTTCATTGATAATCTGTATTATAATTTCTAATCTATTAATAGGTATAGAATTAAGAATCTAAAACATAATATTATAGGTTAATATGTATTACAAAGCTTTGTGATACATGTAAATTTCACAAAAACAAGTCAATAATTTATCTATATTAATTATATAATATGTAATGCTTGCTTTCCCCTACACCTCTAACAATTACAACTATAAAATGATAGTGCTATAGTAACTGGCACTGAAATTTAGAGGAATAATTTTCAACATTTATAGATGCAACACTACTAATTTGTAATATTACTAAATCTGAATTTCTTTAAATCAATTTCTTTTAAACATGTATACATTAAATATTGCAAAATCACATGTTAACATTTATGAGCCATTATTTGTTCACTTTATTAGCAATTGGGTTTAAAAATTGCTCCTATTATTGTATTCTTCACAATGTAAACTAAACCTCACCCATCAATTGAACTTCAAGAGAATGCCTCACTGAGCAAGCACGGCACCAACGCAAATGGCTTGTCATAGTTCATTATTGCTAAAATTTGTTCAGTTTCTTTCATATTTGAAAATTAAATATGTTAACAAACCTACTTTTGCCTACTTTTACATATTCAATACATAACTGTGTTCTATCCTAAGGCAAAATATAGAATATATCAAACCTATGCATCAACATAGACTTCATAGTGTTGTTCATAGAATTGGAAAAATAGAAATACCTAAATATCTAGTAATAGAAATGTAGTTAATGAAACAACTCAAGAGTATTCAGCCACTGAAACAATTGCTAGGAAACCAATACAATAACACAGAGAAGTGCTTTGATGTACTCTTCAATTAAAAATATTACTAATTCAAAAACACATGTACAAAAATGATTACAATGTTCATAAAAAGTACATCTAAACTGGCATGAAATGATATGAAATGCTAACAGTTTGAATTACTGAGTGGTTAGAATTTATTTTTCCCTCTATAATGCGATGCTAGAAAAGTACATGAATTGTTCAATCAAGCAATGTTTAATAACCTTAAGCAACCGGACAACTTGGAAATAGTCACAAGTTCAATGGGAAGAGGCAGTAAATGTAAAGAACTTCAATTAAGGTCCATGCAAAATTCAATATCTCAACATCAATTGTACTTGGCTTTCAACTTTGTATTTAAAACAAGTCTTTCTGAAAGGGTAATATTCCTCATTCCTGTCAAGATATATAAATTCTGAAAAAGCAGTTATGGTTTATGAATTTTGGTAACCCTTCAGAAAAGAATGAAATGTAAATTCAACTTAATGAAAATTAGGCGTGTTTTTTTAATTAATGGTTTTACTTTAATTTTCTTACTGGAAAAATGAGAAAAGTAAAATGACAATAAGAAGCTATGGTGAGATATCTTCACTAGGAGCATGCTCAAAGGGGAATGTCCTGCCACCTCAAATCCCACTCCCTCCAAGCTCCACACTAGGTTCTTTGCATTAGCTTTTTCAGTCATACTTTCTGTAAGAAAGAAGTGGAAAAGTGCGTAAGGAACACTGGTTGCTTTGCTAGGCACAAAACAGTTAATATTACAAGCTGGTCAAAAGAGGGAAGGAGGGAGGGAGGGAGGGAGGGAGGGAGGGAGAATCTTAGAGGTGCAGGGTTTTGGAAGAAATTTAACTGAATAATTGTCTCAATGTAATGTTGAAGAAGTGTAAATGCAGCCCAAATTATCCATCTGACTTTGAGGATGCACATTTCCCACAAGGGAGAGTATGAGAAGTGGGGAAACCATTTCAGTCATGGCATTATTAATTTGGTCACTTCTTTGCCTATGAAGTTAAAAGTAGACAAATCTATGTTTTTCAAAATCAATACTGTTATTACCTCTATTCCAATAGCAAGTAGTTGAATCACCTTTCCTCTAAACCCATAGAATCTGGAACAAAGTTCAGAATATCATCATTACCTTAGTTAAAAATGTGTTTTCTCCTAAGATCCATGAGCAGAAATGAGCTCATTTTGACATCTAGATATTGTGGAAAAGATAGATGCCTTGGCCCAAGGGATAGACTGCTCATTTATTTAAAAATGTAATTCTAAATTGATCTTCTTTTCCTGCTATTGGGAGTTACTGTAGTTCCTCCTGAGTTCATTAGTATTTCTGAAATATGACACATTCATCCATCAAATCAATTAGGCCTCCTTGAATTTATAGGTCTTTCTCTTTGATTTAAGTTGCCATTTTATTAGTATTCTATACATCTTAATGAAGTCAAGTGACACTGAAAATTTGTCCCATTATAAGTAGTTATATTTCAAAGGTATAAATAATCTCTAAATGCTAATTTAAAAATTTCCATCTAAAACACAGACGAACACTTCTCTTTTATACTCAGTCTCCACTTCTCATGGTATGATTTGCTATAAACGCTGATATTTCACCTAGAATTAGCAATGCTCTTCCAGACACACAGAAGCTAGGACACTGGCCTCTAGGTCCTCTTGAAATTCACTTTGTCACCACTGAATAGAGGTTCTCATATTTTTAAAAATCTAGACATTATATCATTTTGCTTAATGACTACATTAATTGTATTTGGAATTAGATATATCATTTTTTTTCCAGCTGAATTTGTTTTTGTCACAATTGCTTAACTACCATCTTTGAAAACATTTAAAACACTTTTTAAATATCCTATTGTACCATCACTGGAGTTTGTAAGGACAATAAGAAACAAAATCAACATCATATTATACTAATTCATTTCCTCCATAATTCAACTTTTCCCCTGACTTTTGTTTTTAATAACATTATCTTCCCAGTCATTCAATTTCAAAATTCCAGAGAGATCGGTGGCTTTTCCTTCACAAACAAATCTTCTAATACAATATTTCTTTAATTGGTCCCTTTTTTCTTCTATGTAATTCTCCTGTTCCAAATTAGGCTGTGATATGTTTTTCTAATGGATAGTTATACTTGACTGTTTATCTGAAAATCCAACTTCCATTTTCGCCGTAAAACATGACTTCTTTAAATATTATTTATTTCATATGCCTTATGTATCTAGTCTATGCCATAGTGTAGAAGTGATGTGTACAGTTTGAGGGTTCACTCAACTATGATTAAACCACTTGCCTTGGAGTTCCTTCTTTCCCACTGGATGGAAATGACAGTGACACCAGGGGTTTTTGGAAGATGTGGTTTAAGGATAGCTGAGCTCCCTTGTAACCCTGTGTATCCCTGGATATCCTCATGGAGCCCTCACTCATCTACTTCTGGCCTTCTCTGTGTAAAAGAGTAAAATACTTCTATCTTATTTGAGCCAATGGTTTTCAGGAGGTTTCTTTTTTTAGAGTAGTTTAATCTATATTTTAGCTAACATGTAGAAAGTGTAAAGTTATTTTTGGCAGAGCAATATCATGACAACTACAGCTCAATTCAACTTTTTTTTTTCAGAGAACAAAACATTGTAAGAAACACTGATACATACTGAATATTACTGAGTTTGGGGGAGATTTATTTGCCATCAGTGTTTAGAATTATCTCCTACCAGAATACCACGCTGGAGTTCTAACAATTTAAATCCATAGTGTAGAGTAAATTGTGTACTTAGATTACCATGGGCATTCTAAATTCAGCATGCTCTAAGTTAACTTCAGCTTCCAGGCTTCCACTCACATCTCACTGTCCTAAACTTGTCTACACAGCCCCATCCCAGCTTAAACTCAGAGGGTTCTATTACTAAAGGGGAGAAGGCTGTAATGAATATTGGGAACTAGCAGTCCACCAATTCTTTATCAAATAGGGTTCATATTTCCAACCCGTGCATCAAATTGGCTTTATGTTCCAACGCCAGGCTACTTTTCAAGTCAATGAAAGGATTCTACTGAGTTCTTAAAGTGCACTTCTTAATTTCCCAGCTCTTCAAAGAATGATAGAAATATTCTGATAATATTATAGGGTGGGCTAAAAGTAAGTTTACAGTTGCTTGTGTGGAAATAATACAATAATCAATAAATATTAATACAATAATAAATGTTGTGTTTCATGTATTCACAACTGTAACACTACTTTTGCTCCACCCTGTATTCTGCTATCACGAAGCTTTCTGGATCCTTTCAACCTCACCCTGATAATATATCCATCCATGCAAAAGACACTCACTTAGGCACCATCTCTATGCCGAGACTTGAGTCCAGTCTAAGGCAATTTTAGATAAACAAGAACATGTTCTGGCCCAGACAGGATCATTCTCACCCTCATATATGTCGTTTTTCATTTAAATTGTTATTTCTTTCATGCTCTCTTTAATTGGAATTTTTCACATGGTCAATTTTTTTAGCAATTCCTTGGGGCCAAGAACCACCCCTTGATTTTTTAATCCCCTCACCATTTAACAAAGGACATAACCTATAGTCGTAGAGTGAACGACCTGAAAGACTGAATGAAAGAATAAACCATATTGTCAGTATTCTCCAATGCATCTCTTATACTCAAGTTCTATGATTCACTACTTTTCAAACTGACTTTGTTTCATAGTGAACCACAGTATTTCCTTCAAATTTGTCATTACTCCCCAAATCAAAGTAGGCTTTGTGGTTTAAATATAGAAATATTTTTCAATCACATACCTTCTGAGATAGTATAAAGCAGATATTTCAAAAAAGAATAAGCTGTGTTGCTGCCACTTAAAACACAAATGTCTCTTTCTTAGCTCTCCTGATACTTCATTAAAATTATAGTACATAGAATAGAAACATATAAGTCCTCAAAACCACGGGAGTAGAGACATCAACAAACAAGAAATGAAAACAAATAACTGAAGAACAGGTACAGTGTTAATGATTCAGTAAAACCATTTGCAACGAAGAATACCATGGAGAGGGTACAGTTGATGGCTAACGTATCAGCCCTGCAAACTCTGAAGAAACTTTGAATTCAGAAAGACCAAGTGAAATAAGAGGGCAAGAGTGAGAATTTGTGTTGATAACAGATTAATTGGAGTCAATCTCTCCCCACTCCTACAGCTGCCTCCTTTTGATTTTCATAAAATAATCATGGCATGCAGGTATTTACCACATCTTCCCAAATCCTTCTTCCCTGGTGAAAATTAATACATCCCAGGAGGTCTATATAGGGAGGCTTGGCATAAAGCCAACTAGCATTGCAAGTGAAGAATTGGTTTGCACTACAATAGAAGATTAGAGGTCCCTGTGTGGTGGAGAGAATAGAATAGATAAAATAGGCAGGAGAGTTGCATATTTGGAAAATGCTAAAAGTATGATAAAAGAATTTCTGGATTTAAAAATAATGCATATGAAATTCCTAGAAACATACAACCTTCCAAAACTGAATCAACAAGAAACAGAAAATCTGGACAGACCACTGGAAGTCCTAGCCACAACAATCAAACAAGAAGAAAATATAAAAGGCATTCATAAAAGAAAGGAGGAAGTAAAACTGTCATTCTTTAAGATTACATGATATTGTACTAGAAAACACTACACACTCAACCAAAATCTGCTAGATTTAATAAATGAATATGGTAAAGTAGCAGGATACAAAATTAGTATCCAGAAATTAGTTTCATTTTATAAACCAATAATGAACTATCAGAAAGGGAAATTAAGAAAATAATCCTATTTATAATTGCATCCAAAGAAATAAAGTGCTTAGGAATATATTTAACAAAGGAGGTAAAAGAGAAAGATTATGGGAGGTTGTTAATAAGCTAACTATACATCATCAATCAAGAAAGTCATAGATTAATTTCAAAATGAATAAATAAAAATTATCATATAACAAGAGGCCTGGTCCCTCAGCCCAGCCTGCACCCTCTCCAATCCGGGACCCTTCGAGGGATGTCTGACTGCTGGTTTAGGCCAGAACTGGCAGTCGGACATCCCTCTCACAATCCGGGACCACTGGCTCCTAACCGCTCGCCTGCCTGCCTGCCTGCCTCATCACCTCCTAACTGCCTCTGCCTGCTGGCCGGATGCCCTTAACTGTTCCCCTGCCAGCCTGATCACCCCTACCTGCTCCCCTGCCACCCTTATCACCCCCTAAAAGCTCCCCTGCTGGCCTGATCGCCCCTAACCGCCTCTGCCTTGGCCCCTGCCACTGTGGCTTTGTTCAGAAGGACAAACAGAAGATGTCTAGTCTAATTAGCACATTACCCTTTTATTAGTATAGATAATATTTAGAAATAGGATAGTAGCCATAAAAAGCACTGGAAGCAAGCAGAAACTTGTTGAATTTTTTAACTCAGGGGTGGGGAATACAATGGTGGAATGATTGAAGGCAGGAGATCATTGATTAAATTATACATCTGTTTACAGCTTGATTTTAAAACCTATGAATGTATCACTTTGACAAATTTATAAAAAGGTAAATTTTATAAGAATCAATAAAATATAAAATTTATTTTTCAACAAGGCAAACTAAACAAAGCATCAAATAAGACTATACATCCTCATTTTATTTCTTTATGCAAATCTTTTTTTTCTATTATTAAAGAGCTGATTGCCTGGATTGTCCCATGCTTTCTGACATCAAACAGAAGTCATGTATATCACCCAGATAGGACCATTCATAAAAATAACATGTCTTGATCATTCAATATGCCAGGCAGTGTACTAAACCTTTCATATGAATCAATAAATTTAATCTTCAAGGAGGTTATTTTGTGACTTGTCCAGTGGCTCACAGGTTGTAAGTGACAGACTAAGGAATCAAATACCTTTCTTTATGAACACAGAAAAGATGCTCTGAATCTATCAGGTTGAAAGAAAATTAGGGAAGGCAGTGCAGGGACTAGAAAGAGAGAGCACTTGTAAAAACCATAGACACAGTATTAGTTTTAGCAAAGATGCAGGATATTGTTCTGGCATTCAGGGATATAATTAACACAAAGGACTCTTGGAAAGTACTACATTTAACAAGACTTTACTTAAGGAAGGACAGAAAATCTGGGGAAAATAATGGCTAGCACGCAAGCATCCTTTTCCCTGAATCCATCACATGCCTCCTGCCAAATGTATCCCCAGTCCCAATTCCCATATGACCTTATGCATAACTTATCCTTCTCTTACTGTGTTGTACAAAAGATGTCTTTTATGTGCATGTTTCCCAAACCAGATTATAAGATACACTAGAGGCCCGGTGCACGAAATTCTTGCACTGAGGGAGGGGGCATCCCTCAGCCCAGCCTGTACCCTCTCACAGTCTGGGACCCCTCAGGGGATGTAGCAGTGTGCCAAGTGGCAGGAGGCCAGGGATGAGCCCAAATCGGGATGGGGCACCGTTCGTGCTCACCCCGGACTGCTGCGCCTACTGCCATAGAGTCAGGAAAGGCTACTGCCATGGCAGCTGCACTCACCAGCTGTGAGCCCAGCTTCCGGCTGAGCAGCACTCCACCTGTGGGAGCACATTGACCACCAGGGGGCAGCTCCTGCATTGAGCATCTGCCTTCTGGTGGTCAGTGCACATCATATCAACCTGTTGTCCCCAGTCGTTCCACTGTAATGGTTGCGTAGGATGTCTCGCTCAGTCCCAATTGGTCGGACCCCAGCAGCAAACTAACCTACCAATCAGAGCATCTGCCCCCTGATGGTCACTGCACATCATAGCAAGCAGTTGAGCAGCCTTAGCATATCATTAACATATTACACTTTGATTGGTTGAACGTCCAACTGGACACTTAACATATTAGGGTTTTATTATATAGGATGAGAAAAATGTATCTCCTTTATGTTTGTATCTTAATGCCTAGTAACATATCTTATGGACACTTTGCATGCACTCAATAAAGGCAAGTTGGATTATTAAAATAACTATGTCTACTAATATGTTCAGATTGCTCAAGATACTTTTTTCAGTAAGCATTTATTTAGTGCTTTTGATATGCCAGACGTAATGCACAATCATGGCTTTGGGAAATTCACAATTTAGAGGAAGAGGAAGTTACATTAAAAAATCAATAAATAAACCAATATTATAAGGCAGGCAGCACAAGTAGGGTTGTTCAATATTGGAGGAGAGTTTGAGAAACAGACTATCTTTAAATATCAGTGGTTAGCCAAGCAGCATTGCTCAATGGTTGAGCATTGACCTATGAACCAGAGGTCACAGATCAATTCCCAGTCAGGGCACATGCCCAGGTTGTGGGCAAGATCCCCATTGGGGGATGTGCAGGAGGCAGCCAATAAATGATTTTCTCTCATCATTGATGTTTCTATCTCTCTCTCCCTCTCTCTTAAGTCAATACAAATATTTTAAAAATATATTAGTGGTTAAATAGAGTAAAAAGATAGCAGCACAGTTACTTTCAGTTACTGAGGACTCTGCAGATCTCATTTTAATATGACCTTAGCAGGCAGGACACTTAACGGACAGTGTCCCCTTAAGTCAAACCATTGATTAAATTCAGGAACAAGTAATTAGGGAGGTTTCTATGTATCTGTCATTTGATTCACTGGTACCATGTTAGTATACAATGAATTTTACTTCCATTGGTCCCTTGGTTCATTCTATTCTTCTGGAAATATAGTTTAACAATAAATAAATTCTAGTTTAATAATTGCACAACTATCTTTGTAGAAAAGGTCCACAGAGTATTAAACTGTGTAGCTAGTTGTATTCATGTTTTCTGGCACTCTTCTGAAATATAAGGCAGTGGATATGAATGATCATTCCTAGTCATGCTTTTTCAATCAGGAAGGGGTAGAAGTCTGAAGAGTAAACTTTATGATAGTCCCAAGTGAATGCAAAAAAAAAATTAAATTCAAAGTGAAATCCATTGAAAATTAAACCACATTTTTGATAAATGATTACATTTTCTAAGTTTACAGACACAGTTTAGTTGAACTTCCACATCAAGATCAATATCATACTAATCATCCAGATTAAATATAATACGAAATTTTCACTGTGACTATGGAAGTCAGTTTTAATTATAAAGAGTTAATTTTAATAGGTTTCCCAAAGAACCTAAATTATACAGTATATTCATGACATGTCTTGGTCAATTACATGCTTTTAAATCTTGTTACCTATATCACAAACATTTCATGCTCTTCTGCATTTAGACTTTCAAATTAGTTCTATTGATTTATCTTACCTTAGTTTTTAATAAATTTCCAAGATCTTTTTTCAATATGTATACTCATTTAGCCCAATTTATATTTTAATCACCAAAAACTCCATTTTTTCACATCATTATCCTAAAGAAACTCATTAGAAATGCAAATTATCTAATCCTATTCTATAAGTTTATAGACACATACCTACTGAATACCTACTGAATCATAATCTTTGGAGCTGGAGCCAAGGAATCTGTGTTTTGACAAGCCTCCCAGGTGATTCTGATGTACCAGGAAATTTGGAAACTCCCTCACTGTGTTGCATGAGAATATATTGTTTAGTAATACAAGAAGATTTAGGTTAAGTTATTGATTCATAATTTAAATCTTAAATTCATGCCTTTGAATGGTCAAGCAGGCCATATATTACATATATCCTTGACCCTGCCTTATATTACAGCAGCGGTTCTCGACCTGTGGGTCGCGACCCCTTTGGCAGTCGAATGACTCTTTCACAGGGGTCGCCTAAGACCATCCTGAATATCAGATATTTACATTACGATTCATAACAGTAGCAACATTACAGTTATGAAGTAGCAACGAAAATAATTTTATGGTTGGGTCACAACATGAGGAACTGTATCTAAAGGGCCAGAAGGTTGAGAACCACTGCATTACAGGACTCTGAATCAGCTCATTTGCGATCGTAATTTCACATTGTTAGCATTACTTCTTCTAGATAATGCTATTTTTTTGTGAGAGTTGCTCATTTTGATGCCAAGACAGCATTGTTGGTGAAGAGGAAGTAGGAGCTTCCGGATGAAGGTAAAATAGAATTTTATTTCCATTGTCTCAATAGAAAATCCCATCTTCTTCCCTTCTCTCCTTCACCCTCCATATCTGATTTTTTACATTGTTCTATCAATTATTTCTCAGCCTTCTTCATCCATATTCCTCATTTTAATTCCTTTGCCACTGCTTCAACTATTGCTAATCATCTCACAATTGGATGACTCTAAATCTAGAAATATAAAACCGATTACTGTATCTGTAAGAAGTCAGTTCTTTCACAGAGGCTAATTGTCATTCTAGCTTCCAAAGTGAGTTCAGGCACTTAATTATTGCTCCTGTAACCCTAAGTGAACTGAATGTGAAAACAAACTACTGGTGGATTCTTTATTTAAAAACCTCCCATTCCCATAATGTACTATGTAATGATTGTATTAATTCATTCAGTCAACTGTTTTTGATGCTAATATGTGTCAAAAACTATTTTAAACACAAAGGTAACAGTAGTCAATAAAGACCAAAACCAGAGACTTTGCTTGTAGAATCCAGATTCTAACAATAGCAATGTGATAAAGACATATTATTATATATATATGTATAAGTACATCTATCAATATCTATTGCTAGCTATTTTAATTTCAATGGTCAAGCAGGTTTTCTGATGTAGTGATATTCTAACAGAGACATGAATGATGTGATTGAGAAAGCCATATTGCTATCTGAGGAAAAGTATCCCAGTATAGCAAATGCAGTAACCTGGGGTAAAGAAAGGAGGATGGTGTAACTGGAGAGGAATAAGGAAAGGGCAGGGTAGAAGATGAAGTCTGAAGTAGGCAGGGAATACATCACCAGGGGCGATATAGGTTATAGCAAGGAATATAGGTTTTATTTTAAATAAGAGGAGAAACCCTTAAAGATTTTGAGAGGAGAGGTGACATAATGTGGTCCTGATATTTTAAAAGGACCACCATGGTTACCAGGAGTTGAAAAAGGGAAACCAATGAGATGATTTGCAATATAAACCAAATGAGATTTCATATTGGCCTGGAATGAACCAGGGTGGTAGGGGTGTAGGTGGTGGTATTTCCTATTGGATCGAATGTGGGGAATGAGAGAAAGGAAGGGCTCAAAGATAAGCACAAAGATTTTAGGACTGAGATAATTAAAGATGGAATTATCTTTTACCGACAAAGGGAAGACTACAGAAGATAATTTGGTGGGTATGGGGGCTGAAGTTGGGGAAAATAAGAGTTTAGCTTTGGATATACTGTTTGAGATATTTACTAGAAATCAAAGTAAAGTAGGTAATGAATTGTTGCAGTCAGAAATTTAGATGTGAGATTTAAAAATACATACATCACATGGAAGCATGAAATAGACTGACAGATGTCAGAGGGAAGGCGGGAAGGAGGGCTGGAAGAGATCAACCAAAGAAGTCATAAGTATATATGCATATATATATACTTCATAAACAATAGACAGGTGAAGGCCTGGGTTGTGAGGAGCTGTGGGGAGTGGGATAAAGGAGGGAAATTGGGGACATCCGTAAAACTCTCAACAATAAAATAAATTTTAAAAATATATAAGTACATCATCACATTTTTTCCTAGAATTACTCCTTTTATTTGTGTATAGTGTTGTACAATATTTTATCCTTATTACAAATCAAGTCTGATCATTCTTCAAAAAAATGTAAAGATGTATAAATGAAAATCAAAAATTACTATCATCTAAATCTTTCCAAAGGTAACTAATGTCAACATCTCAATGTATCTATTTCCAAATTGTATGTATGTGTATATATATTACATATATTACTTTACTAGTAAACCATATGTAACTACTGCCATTTAATCCTTTTGATTTGTAAAAATAATAATTTCATATTCAGGCTAATATATAGAGATATATATTATATAATATTATATATCCTATATAATAAAACCCCAATATGCAAATCGACCAAATGACAGAACTACCAGAGGAACGACTGGTCTTTATGACGTGCACTGACCACCAGGGGACAGACGCTCAATGCAGGAGCTGCTCCCCGGTGGTCAGGGGGCTTCCACAGGGGGAGCACTACTCAGCCAAAAGCCGGGCTCATGGCTGGCTAGCACAGAGGTGGTGATGGGAGCATCTACCACATCCACTGCAGGTAGGCAGTAAGGAGTGAGGGGTCCCGGATTGTGAGAGGGATGTCTGACTGCTGGATTAGGCCCAATTTCCAAGGGGACTGGGCCTAAGCCAGCAAGTGGACATCTCCCAAGGGCCCAGGCCAGGTTGAGGGACCCCCACCCCCAGTGCACTGGGCCTCTAGTATAGATATATAGATGTATACAGGTATATATAAATATATAGAGATATTAACACAATAAAAATAGAAATATACAAAACATATTCATCTATGCAGTTGTTAGATACTTTGATTATTTCAACTGATTGTCTTATGATGTACATGACATGATAGAGCTGGAATAACTGACTTACAATGAATTATAATGAAAGAAAGCAGGTAGTGTAAAAAGAACCTGGAAAATTCAACAAAATATATCTATAAAACATTAAGAGTTATAAAATGGCCCCAGGATGCACCAAAATTACCAATAAACAAAATACTCAGGGCTAATTAATACTTTTTATCATGATTTTTACTAAAATGCACTAGCTACCTTGCTTTCAGCCAAAATGATTTTGACTATACTGTATATTCAAGAAAGCTATGTTGTTCTGTTTCCAAAACCTCTAAAAATATTAAAGCCAAAGATCTATATGAAATGTAAATAATTCTGGATTTTCTGGTAGATTATACTCTTGGGCACATGAGAAAATGCTAAAGACAGTAGTTGTGGGCCACTCTAAATCATGAAAACACAATTTCTAGTGGAAAATCTTTATTCCAAGCTAAAAGCTGAATATGTACACCTTCAAATACTTTTACCCAGTGACACAGAGTAATACAGTTTTAATTTTACTAGGGTTTTTTAGAGAGGTGAGACTCTTCCAAGTTCTCTGGATGTCTTTATTTTTCTGTTGAGGATTATAGCATACATATAGCAAAACTCTTTCCTTTTCTTTAAAGCATTTTAATTGTGTTAATTGAATCTTCTGTGATTTTGATTCATACACAGTCATTCAGCTCAGTGGTGTTTTTGTACCATATTTGGAAGAACAGCATTAAACAATTCGGTAACATTGGTTGGTGGTCAACCGTGATGTTAATGAGATTGAGTTTATAGGTTTACTACTTGCTGGGGTCAATTGTGGAACATAGTCAATAATCTTGGGTGTGTACAGCGTGGGGCAAAGTAGGTTTACAGTTGTGAATATGGAAAAAGACATTCCAGTTATGATTATTATAATAGCTTTATTAACTCAAAAGAATGTCAGTGGCACAAGAAACCTATTTTTGCCCTACCATGTATATTACTGGTTTTGAGGAGAAAATATATGTAAGCCAGCCCATCTCTATGTCAGAAAAAAATTACCCACAGTTATTTGAGGATCAAATGTATAATTACAGCATTGAAAGTACTTTATAAACCATAAAATACTAAATAAATTTATTAGATTGTTATACTGACAAATACAGCTAGCAAACATGGCAGAAGAATGGATAATTCTTTCAACTTCAGTCTGTTGTTTGCTGTTGTAGGTACTGTAGGATTTTTTTTTTTTTGCTTTACAAATGAAAAAAAAATTAAAAACCGAGAGTGTAATGTAAGGCAAAGACAAGCTAATAATTTCCAAAACAAAGTTTTAGTCTTCCCAACCTCTGTGGCTCAGTGGTTGAATATCAATCTATGAACCAGGAGGTCACAGTTCAATTTCGGGTCAGGGCACATGCCTGGGTTGCAGGCACAATCCCCTGTAGGGGGTGTGCAGGAGGCACCTGATCAATGATTCTCTCTCATCATTGATGTTTCTATCTCTACCTCTCTGTTCCTCTCTGAAATCAATAAAATTATATTTTTTAAAAAGTTTTTGAAATTTTTTAGTCTTTTTTAAAATGCCAATTAGAATGATTTATTTCATTAAATGTGATGACAAATTTTAAAAACTCCTCGTTTCACATTTTTCTGTTTATCATTATAACATATATTTAGTGTTAGGTACACATAAAGCATTGTGTAAAGTGTTAGAACTACTAATTTGCGGTAGCCAGATATGTACCCTGTTATCAAGGAGTTTACCCTATAATTCATTTAGTCTTTTGCAATTAGATGGTAAATACTTTCAGGACAGTAGCCATAATCTACTAGTATTCTTTTCTGTACATTCATTTCCAGATCACTTAGCATCATGCTTTATTACCATCTACATTTTTCAGAAGAAGAAATTGATGCTCAAAAGCTTTTTAAAAACTTGGTCAATATCACAGCTTATAATTGCTAGAGATTTTGTTCTCAACATTTTCTTTCTTCAGGTTTAGTCAAAAGAAAGTAAATATAGAAGTGAGAATGAATAGACCAGTTTCCCTGGAATATAGTTTTTAAAAGGGCAGTAGAAATTATTTATTTTAGAGCTTAGGTGAGAACTAGTCAAATGAAGGAGTGAGTGGAATGTTAATTTTTAAAAATATATCCTTCTATTTTGTAATTATCAGTCTGTATTTCTTAAGCCCTTCACCTTTTTCACCCAGTACCCTGATACCTCTCGCCACTGGCAGCCATGAGTCTATTCTCTGTATCTATATGTCTGTCTCTGTTTTGCTTGTTCATCTATATTGTTATATAGATTTCACATATTAGTGAAATCATATGGTGTTTGTCTTTCTCTGGTTGACTTATTTCACTTAGCATGATACCCTCTAGGTCCATCCAATGCAGTCATAAAGTAGTAATGGTGGTGTAAACTAAAGCATAGGAAATATAGCCAATGATATTGTAATAATTATATATGGTGCCAGGAGAGTACTGGAAATATTGGAGGGGACATTTGTAATGTATGCGATTGTCTAACCACCATACTGTACATCTGAAATTAATACAAAATAATATTTAATGCAAACTGTAATCTAAAATTTTAAAAAAATAAAACAAAAAATCATTCTATAAGCAATAGAATGACATTTAGGCTTTTTTAAGTATTGTATGGCAAGGAAAAGCAATGATTTAGAACACTTAATTATCCATGTTTGAAATGGCCAGGAAAATGTAAAGCCTATAGCAGGAAAACAATTTAAGAGACTGTTAGACTATATAACTTATAAGTGGGTGAGGGCCTGAATTAAAGTATACAAAACTGTTAATTCCTCCCATGACCCTTGATTACTCCCCACAAAGCAAATGTTCCAGTTTAATGTTAACTTTTTTTAAGGACACATTAGGTCACTTCCTAAAATAAATTATATTTTCTCCTATTATTAACATCTTACATTAGAGTGGTATATATGTTACAACTGATGAATAAATGCAGACACATTATTAACTAAAGTCCATAGTATACACTAGAGTTCACTCTTTGTGTTATACAGTTCTATGGGTTTTGACAAATGTATAATGAAATGTATCCATCATTACTGTATCACACAGAATAGATTTACTGTCCTAAAATCATTGTAGCAAGTGCTAGAACTACTAATATACTCTGTGCTCTGACTATTCATCTGTCTCTTCCTCTCTCTCTACTTCCTTCTCCCTCAACACACACTTCCTGGAACCCCTGGTAACTGCTGATTTTTTTTTTGTCTTTTCTGGGTGTCACAGAGTTGGAAATTGTAGCATTTTGGACTGATCTACCCTTCACTGAGTGATATGCATTCAAGATTCCTCTATATATTTTCATAGCTTAATTTTTTATCATTAAATCATATTCCATTGTGTAGATGTACTGCAGTTTGTTTATCCATTAATCTATTAAAGCACATCTTGGTTCCTTTCAAGTTTTGGCTTTTATGCATAAAACATTAGTATGTAGGTTTTTGTGTGGACATAAGTTTTCAACTCTCTTAGGTAAATACACAAAAGTGCGTTTGCTGCTTTATATGGTAAGAATATGTTGAGCTTCGTAAAATACTGCCAAACTGTCCTCTAATGTGTTTGTACAATTCTGCATTCTCACCATCATGTATATATTTTCAAGATATTCCATTAATATCTATATATATAAAAGGCTAATATGCTAAGTTTCCAACTGTCTGACCAGTCACTATGATGCACACTGACCACCGGGGAAGACTCTCAATGCAATCCATGAAAATATGAGGCCTGATTTTTATAAACTCAATCATAATACCTCGACTAGTAAATACATCAAGTATTAAATAGATGCAATGCTCAAACTGTGCACTTAGAGGATGTCTAATGAAAGGAGAATTTCTGAAGGTGTAGGAAAGTGTGTAGAGAAAACACAAACACTTTCAGGTACAATGTTACCACCCTTATGTCTGAAGAGTTAAGAGTAGGAAGAAATGAATCCGTTTGGATGAAGATTAGCTTCTATAACAAAGATAAAAATCACAGTGGCTAAAAGTGAACAGAAGTATATTACTTTCCTATGTGAGTTCAACATCTATGCTGGAGGTGTGGCTCAATGTTGTCCAGATAGTCAATGGTAAAGGTACCTTCCATATTGGTACTATGCCATCTCATAGCACACAGCCCTACTCCATAGGGTGATAGCTATCCACTGCCTCATTTGGCCTTCAATATGTGTGGAGAGGAAATAGAGGAACTCCAGATCAAGCAAAAATTGATCATGCTCCTATTTTATTAGCAAGAATTTAATTGAGTGGCCATACATGCCTGCAAAAGAGGCTGGAGACTATGGTCTCCAGTTGGGTTGCCTCATATGACTATGGAGAAATACAACAGATTTAAAGGGAATAGCTAGCAGTCAAACACATCACCCTACACAGTACACCTAGCCACTTACAACCACTGAATCCAGTAATAATAATTGAAGGAATTGCATGGAATTCATGATTATGTTTTGTGCCTAAGTCATGCTGTTTATTTTTTACTATTTGTGAAATTTCTTTATTATACAAGCTATATTTTGGTGTAGGACAAAAACAATAATTTTGACACGTCTGCATTCTACAGGGGTTTCATCTCTTCTAGTCACAAAAGAACTCTGCCCCATCATCAGATTTCTTGCTTCTCAATAGCTCCCTGTGTGAAACTTCGTGAGAGCTATAGAAGAAATTAATGTTTGAAATTGGGTAACTTTGATGGAGTCTGTAAGGGATAGGAAAAAAAAGAGAGAGAAAGGAGAGAGTATTTGAGCTATTTCACAGAAAAAATACATTTTACAAAAAGCCTGTAATGCAGCTTAAAGTTTTAGCAAAATGCCCAAGAGGTAGTTTAACATGCCTTAGTAATAGGAGGTTGCTTTAATATTGCTCACAAGGAAGCAATTCCTTTGTTAAAGGGCTTTCCAATTGAATGACTATGCCCTGTGCTTACCTTAGGAGGCCTTCCTTTCTTAGCAACCCATGTTCTTTGCTTAAATGCATGCCTGGAGACAGACCTAACCTTGATTTTTCAAGGAAAAAAAAAAGTCTTCACCTTTGATTTGAAAAATGGACTTCATAGATCAACCCATTAAGTCTTTCATTATTCTGAGGTATTATTGCCAGGATTAGGAATAACCTCACACTATTCAAAATTCCTTCTGTTTCAGAAAGCATGTGGTTTGGGACAGAAAGTCTCCAATCTAATTTCAAAACTTCCATGGCTGCTGTAAATTACTTTGGGCAGAAAGGTGGTAGCAGACAAAGTTGCTATGAAATATACCATTTTAAATGTCATGGAGAGAATCAATAATGAAGGTTTGTAATGTAAAGTTTCTTTTGGCAGATACAAGAATGAAGTGAGGCTCTATAAATTCTCTAAGGTCTGCTGTCTATTCCCCACAATAGGAGTTAATAATATGTGAATAGGATGAGGGACTTGAAAAGATTACAATAATTCCTCCATGATTTGAAGAATGAAAAATAATGGGAAGTTGTTAGAATGTGTTAGAGTTATTAAGCAACTGTTTCAGAAATTGTGAAAAATAAGGGTGACAGGAAGTCATCGAGAAACAAGTTCTGTGTGTGTGTTTTTTTTTAAGTGAACATTTTACCAAAAATATAACATGTTCAGAAAATAAAACAAAAGGACATAAAAAACTCTGAGTGGTACTGGATATGTCCATTACTTTGATTGTAGCAATGGCATCATAGGTGTTTGCCTATGTCCAAACTCATCAAACTGCACACATAATATATGTGCAATTCTTTCTATATCAATTATACATCAATAAAACTGTTAAAATATAACATATGCAGATAGGTGTATAAAACTTAATTACATAGCTTGATACATTTTGCCTAAATAAAGACGGCCATATAATCACCACCAAGATCAAAAAGTACATTATTAACATCTTTGAGGCCCCCCTCATGTCCATTTCCATTCACCAAATACCACCATAAAAGTAAACTCCATTCTGATTTCTAACACCTGAGATTAGTGTTTACTTGTCTTGAACTTTATATAAATGGAATTATACAGTATGTATTTTCTGCCTGGCTTCTTTTGCTAAATATTATATTGATGCTCATCATCCATGTTATAGTGTTGATATACATTCAGATTGCTTCCAGTTTAGAGATCATATGAATACTGCTGCTATAAACACCTTTGTGTGTGTGTGTGTGTGTGTGTGTATTCTGATGAATGTATATACATTATTTTGGGGAATACACTTAGAAGTTGAATTCCTGTGTCTTGAACATACATATGTTCATATTGAAAAGATATTGCCAAAGAGATTTCCAAAGCAATTGTACCAATACTATAAAATCCCACCAGCAGTATATGAAGGTTCCAATTAGTCCACATCCTCCACAATCCTTAAAATGCTCAGGCACTTTAGCTTTATGTTTTCTGATTAGCAAGTGGTTATAAAACTTTTTGCTTTTAAATTCTCAAATGTATTTGCATTTAAGCATGTAAGAATAGGTTGATATGTGTGTGATTTAGGGAAAGTAAATTAATTATATAAAGTAAACAAATATAGCCAATCATTGCAAATATCAAGAATTCTATAATTTTACATACATACATACTCTCCATATTCTCTCTCTCTCTCTCTCTCTCTCTCTCTCTCTCTCTCCCTCCCTCCCTTTCTTAATATATATGGAAATAGAATGATTTTTAGTTGATTTATTTATATACTTTATCTTAATAGCAATTTGTTCATTTGAGGAGACGTTTTATGACCTTCATTATCATCCCTCATTTAGGAACCAAATGAAACATTTCCTACATTTCAATCCACTGAGTAGGTTATATCATAAAATATAATCAAATCATTGAAAGAAACAATTTAAATTAATAGCACATGCTGGGTCACTAGCACAAAGTTTGCTTGAAAAAGTTTACTTTCCTTTCCACTTAAGGACTTGGGTCATTATGCTGCAACTAATGGGAAATTAATAGAGTTTTAAAGTTCTCCAAGCAATAAAAATCTTACACCCCCACATTAATTATTCCCCACATTATTTTTAAAAAATTCTATAGTTGAGAGTATTACAGATGTCCCCCTTTTTTCTCCTCATTGCCCTCCTCCACCTGGTTGAGATCCCACCCCAGGCCTTCACCACCCTATTGTCTGTGTCCATAGGTAATGCATATATGCATACAAGTTCTTTGGTTAATCTCTTTCTGTTCCCTCTTCCCTCTTCCCTCTGAGATTCCTCAGTCTGTTCCTTGTTTCTCTGCCTCTGGTTCTATTTTATTCATCGGTTTATTTTGTTCATTAGATTCCTTGTTCATTTATTTTGACTTTTAGATTCAATTGTTGATGGATACATATTTATTGCCATTTTATTGTTCATATATTTCTATCTTTTTTCTTTCTTCTTTTTCTTCCTCTTCTTAAAGAAGACCCTTTAACATTTCATGTTGTATTTTGGTTTGGTGATGATGAACTCCTTTAGATTTTTCTGGTCTGTGAAGCTCTTTATCTGATCTTCAAATCTAAATGATAGTCTTGCTGGTTAGAGTGATCTTATTTGTAGGTCCTTGCTATTCATCACCTTGACTATTTCTTTCCACTCCCTTCTGGCCTGCAGAGTTTTTATTGAGAAATCAGCTGACAGTTGTATGGGCACTCCCTTGTTGATAACTAACTGCTTTTCTTTGGCTGCTTTTAAGATTCTATCTTTGTCTTTTACCCTTGGTATTTTAATTATGATATGTCTTGGTGTGGGTCTCTTTGAGTTCTTCTTGTTTGGGACTCTGCACTTCCTGGACTTGTAAGTCTATTTATTTTGCAAGGTAGGGGAAATTTTCTGTCATTATTTCTCCAAATAGGTTTTCAATACCTTACTCTCTCTCTTTTCTTTCTGGCACCCTCATAATGCAAATGTTGGTATGCTAGAAGTTGTCCCAGAGGCTCCTTACACTATCTTCAAATTTTTAAATCCTTTTTTCTTTTTGCTCTTCTGATTGTATATTTTTTGCTTCCTCATATTCCAAGTTGCTGATTTGATTCTCCTAGGAGACACCAGAGTGGATGCACTCGCTCTGGGATCTCCTAAGAGGTGCAAAGTCAGCCACTGCCTGGGGCCACCTGGCAGGAGCTACAGAGCCATCTGCTGATCGCTGCTACTTATGTTGGGCTTGGAAGTGCCCAAGAGAGGCCAAGCTGTGAAGCAAGGCAGGCTGGTGCTAATGCCAGCCCTTGGACCTCTTATTGATAGGTATGGGCGTGCCCACACCAGCTGTTGCTTGCTTGAGAAGTTTTAGGAAAGTCTGCAGCCTGAGGTAGGCCAGGCTATTAATATGGGAAAGCTGCTGCAAATACCTTAGTGGGGCTGTAAATTGGGTAGGGTAGGATCTCAGGAAATCACCAGAGTCCAGTGAATAGTGTGAGCCAAGCTGATAGAAACTCCTATATGCCTGCCAGTCACCTCTGTGATGGGGGAAGTTTCAGCATAGGAACAATGACCCCTGCCAGCACACCTGTCTGGGAAAAAGCTGCCTCCAGTTCTTGACCTGATGCCAGACAATCCCTTCCCTCCCTGTATGTCCCTGCATCCCCCTCCCCCCAAGCCACAGCCCCAGTGCTGGAGCTCAGAGGGAGCAAAGCCAAGTAAGTCTGTGCACGGGCCCTTTTAAAGGAACTGCTGGGACTCCAGCTGCCTCCTTGTCACTCAACCACAATTCCCCCTGTTTTTTCCAACTGAAGTTATGGGAATTTCTCTTCCCAGCACTGGAAGTCTGGGCTGAGGGGTCTGGTGTAGGACTGGGACACCCTAGCTCCTTAAGGGAGACCTCTGCAGCAGAGAGATCCCTCCTGACTTAAAAAATGCCACACGTGGATGTGGAATTATCCGTTCTGTGCCTCAACCCCTCCTACCAGTCTTGATGTACTTTCTTCTTTACTTCTGTAGTTGTAGGACTTCTTTTCAGCCATATTTCAGGCTGATCTGAATGATGGTTGCCCTGTATTTTAGTTATAATTTTGATGTGTTTGTGGGAAGCAACGAGCACTGCATTTACCTACAACACACGGCTATCTTGGTCTCAATCTTTTCCCACATTATTTTTTAATTATAAAAATGGATGGTTGATTTTCTTCAATACAAGAAGGGTATAATTTTAAATAAATGTAAACTTTTCATTAAAGCACAAGGACAATTTCCTTTATTTCTAAAAATTGATCAAAAATCAAAGTCTGTAATTTAACACTCAAATTTACTGCTAAAGAAATAGTTGATACAAAAATCAAAATGTTCTTATATTTCACTATGTTGAGACCTCTTTGAGAGAAAAGAACTGGAAATTAATTATCACTGTTTGCATAGGTCTAGAGAAGAATCTTAAAAATAATAACAAGGGATTAATACCAATTTCTTATTCTTTGTTATAACTTGGTCTTCTAATTAAGGTGAATTAATCTATGCAGCCCTCAAATGATGTAAGCTTAGCATCACTGAGTATGGAAAATGGACTCACAGGTTAAAACTTAATAATATTTATTAATCCTTTGAACAAATAGAGCAATCTATTGTCACTGTGTTCAAGATAATATCTTATTGCCAACACTGCAATATTTACTTTGCCAAGAATTAAACACCAAACTTCCTGGGTAGACTTCAGTTTGATCCCAATGCTTTCCTCCCTGTTATCATGTCCCTTCCCATGTGACTTTGTACTTCCTCCTACTAGAGGCAGAGTTTCCTTTCCCATCCCTTGACTTTAGGTTCAACCATGTGACTTGCTTTGGCCAATATGTTTTAGCATATGTGATGTAACCAGAGGAATGAAATCTGCTTCTTGCTATGGCTTCTCCTCCATCAAGTCTGCCATCATCATGAAGGGAGATTATGTCTCAGACAGCATTGGTGGACCCGATTATTATGCTAAGTGAAATAAGCCACTCAGATAAAGACAAATACCATATGCTCTCATTTTTATGTGGAATCTAATGAACAAAATAAACTGATGAATAAAAAAGAAACAGAGGCATGGATACATGGAATAGATTTATAGCTGTCAGAGGGGAGAGGGGTGGAAAGAGGCTGGATAAAAGAAGTGATAGGCTTAGCCAAAGAACATACTAGTATATGGTATGCATAACTCATAGACACAAACAGTGTGATGATGGCCAGAGGAAAGGGGAGCGAGGGTTGGGTGGAGGTGGGAAAGGAGGGAGAAAATGGGGATATCTGTAATAGTGCAAACAATAAAAATAAAGTTAAAAAAATAGTTCCAGTGATTTTGTTAGCTTCTTGAGTTATAAGAGTGATTCTAGGATTTAAAAATATACATTTTTTCATACGATATGACTTTTAAATATAATCCAACTGCTTAATCTGTGTCTTAACTGAAGAAAGAAGGGTTTTTTTTTAAGCTGGAGGAAAAGCTGTCAATGGGATGTAAATGTCCAGACAAAACCAAACCCTACAATCTTAAGAATGATCAAAAGTAATTTTGACTTCAAATGATATCATGTGCACTGACTTCAAAATCTAACCCTCGCATAAAATTGATTTCAGTCCCCTGAGATGAAAATAAAAGCTCTATCTCCCAAATGAATTATGGGATCTCCAAACTGTCATAAAGAAATAAGATTTACTAAATTTTAGAATGAATTAGTGTTTACCAAGTGCTGCTACTATTATATAAATAATAGCTTTGCTATTTACCATCTAAAAATAATTTTCAGTAGTTATTTGCCTAATTTTATTATCTCTTCTACTAGAATAAGATTATGGACATTTTTTCTCAGAGTATTAGTTCATTTCACTGCACAGTCTTGTGAATGAATGAAGAAAGAAATTCAAACACCATTCTATTGGATTATATTGACATCCAAAAGGACATTAAATGTAAAGAGGTACCTGAACATTTAGGCATATGAATACAGTATTTTATACTATTCTAAGTCAAAATAGAGTCATACTAATTATCTTACATTAAAAACAAAATGGAAAAATCAGTACGGTATTACAACCATGACACATAGGAGATATAATCTGATGAAAAATAAACCTTTTCTTATTTAACCCATTGAATTTTAAGGACTGACTTAAAGAATGCAACAAAAGAAAATACTATAATATTCTATAAATGCTAACATGTATTGGCTACTTAAAACAAACCTACGAGACAGGCACTATGCCTATATTTATTTCACAGGTGATAAAAATGTCATGAGAAGTTAATTTTTCTAATGTCACACATCTGGAGTCAGTGTTAGAATTTGAACCCAGACAGACTGGGTCCAGAGCTTTATATATAATCTCTCCATCATACCACCTAGTGCCAGATATATGACACTAACAATCGATATCTACACAAATAATTTCCCTTTTTGGCCTTCTGGGAGTGAGAATTTTTATATGCACGAATGAAATCCTGAATATCAACTACCCTTTTAAGAAACATATTCCCAAAGCAATATAATTGAACATGACATAATAAGGGGAAAAAAAGAAAAACCTTTGGAAGCATATTTTTAATCTAACAGTACATGAGGAAATAATGCACCAATCAGCAAAGTATGTCCCTTGGATCAATTCTAGGCTTTAGAAGCAGCTTGCAAAGAAAAGAAATAATTCCGTGGTATTAATGATTCATCAATAAAGGTTTCATGAGTAAAAACAAAAACACCTTTATAGTATTGTAACTGCTTTTATAGAAGTCCAAATAAAAATCTAAGCATACTGATAATCTTTCTAATCATGAATATTTCAAGCATGTAATTGCTTCTTTAGCCCATGTTCTAACTACAAGTATCTGGAAGAATCATTATCTATTATAATTTAGTATCCTTTAGACAGGCACCACTAAATATGAGCTATATCTTGCCAGTTACTTAGCAAAGGCCCAGTCATTGCATTTTCCTTACATCTAGAGATAGATGTGCTCATACATTTTTCTATGTTTTAATAAATTAACATTTTCCAGTACTCATTTTAATGTAAAAATGGACCTGCCTATTCCTTGTTTTCTTCCTGTGTCTAATCTGCTTTTTCCTTTTCTCTGCTGTCATGCTTTTCCTATATGAGCACCTATAACTACTCAATAAATATTTGTTAGATAATGAATAGTATCATATAAAGAAAAATACCCAAATCCTAAAACACTTTACATGCTGATTTTTTAGTCTTAAAACACCATCCCGGACTATTTTCCTAATGGATGAAATTGACATTCAAAAGGACAATTTCAATCAAGATAATCTTCTGATCTTATTTGAGTTGATTTTAATGGAACCCAGAACTTTTAGTATGCTACACAGGTCCTTTACTACTTCTAGCTTGAATACTGACAGATGTAGCTGGACTCTGATTCAGATGACCTTATCCAATAAAGTTCTTAGGTTAATAAAGAGGGTGTGATTACTTCCCCATAAGCTTAAGTTGAATAAATCACGTTTGTTTGTTTTTTTAATTTTACTCCTAGCCCTTCCATTCAGGCCCCTGACATTAGGGTCTTGATCTTTATAAACTTTAAAAAGTGTTTTTAAACCTTTAAAAATAGAAACACATTTTCATCTTAATTATAATATACAGTTAGAACACATTAAATACATCTTGAATATTAGGTTACAGTACCATTTTAATAGGTTGAATGTTACTGCCACTGCTTGCTTTTCAGATCCTCTCTGCCTGAAATAACCAATAACTTATATCAACAAAGACATACTTACACTCTAAAAACGAGCTTCCACCATTAAGATATTCAAGTTTCAAAACATCCAGACGATGGTTTCCAATTAGGAAGAGGGAATACACAACGCTTTCATAGGTAGTAAGAAAAGAGCCTGACATAGGATTTTAGCTAATCTTATGTGGGTGGAAATTTCAGTCAAGAGAAAAGAAATCTCAAAAGAAAGATATTAAAGAGAAAAGAACAAACTTTTTTTTTAATGCTGCAGGAAGTAACAGTACAGTAACTTTCCAAAATTTGACATAAACAAAAGTATGTCACCACATTATAGGGCAAATAGTCTGTATGCCCATATAAAAAAAGTGAACAAGAAACCCCTTTTTAGCACCTCCCATTGATACTGAAAGGAATTTTGGGGGGTGAAATAGGCAGATTTAGAAAATTTTAAAAAATTAAGGGGTCCGTGGAAAAAACACAGGGCTACAGAGTTGCAAAAGGTACATTTCCATAAGACAAGGGAGCTGGGAGCAGCAGAAGTTACATTTCCATAAGGGAACTGAGAGTAGCAAAAGGTACACATTTACAAAACAAAGGGAAGGAAACCCTCATTCAAAGAAAGAGAAAGAAAAGCCCAGAGGGAATAGGAGAACAATAAGGGAGAAGAAGGAGGGAACTTCATGTGAGACTTGCGCTCAGAGTTGCTACAGTGACCAAATCAAAGGGGAATAGTGACCAATCAGAGGGGATATTGAGGCATAAAAACCTACAGCCTTTATAAACCCTAGGAAAAAGGGACTCAGTGTGACTCTTCCCCCTCCCCACATGGGAATCTGTGTTTGTTTCTCAATAAATTTCCACCTTTGCTCTACCATCCTTAGTTCTTGGTTTCATTCTTTGACTCTGATGGACAAAGAGCCTGGGAAAACCATCCTGCCTAGGGGAACACCATGCATTGCAGTCCAAAAATCCCATCACTATGACCTAAGTTAGTAAAATTTAGACCTAAAGACAATATGACATTTTTTTTTTAGATATAAGTGGGAAACACTTTACAGCAACATTGAGGTCATTACCATAAGAGTAACTGAAGATAATCTGGGGCAAATATGCCAGCATAGCATATTGGCTGAGAGTACAGAATCTTGGGTTGGACTGTCTGGATGTGATCTTGGTTTTTCTACATTTTGCCTACATAACCATGAGTAAATTGTGCAGCCTTTCAGGTGTCAGCTTGCACACCTCTAAATCATACCACATGAATAGAATTCTCCAAAAGGAATAAAGAAGTTGTATGTAAAGCTCTTGGGACAGTCTATGCTGTAGGACAGCTGGATTTAGAAGTTGTTTATGGGCAGCAAGACTCACAAGGCAAAAGGAGGCAAAAAAGAGACAAAAACCCTCACATCAATCTGATGTTATATTTACTTAACTTTATAGAACAACTCAAGGCAGGAGCTACAACAGGTATATCATTGGCAGTCCTAGCTCGTGCCCAAGTACATAGATTCTTTTGCCATATCACCCATCCAAAGCATAAGCACCAAGGTGCATGTGAGTCATTTGAACATACAGAAACCACAAACCCATCTGGTAGGGGGAGAAATAGTATGTTGGTTACTAGCTATTAGTTATAATAAATATTAATAAGAAATATTAATCATGCTCTGTTAACTGTGATTGTTTTGTTCTGATTAAAGAAAGCACATTCTAACCTGGCTGGAGTTGTACAGAGGACCTGGGAGCTCACCTGGAAATGCAGCCCATCCTCCCCATCTGGGAGCAATGAAGTCTGGATGCCCCCTGTCCTTTGCACACCCCCAGCCCACATTGCCTGTAATCCATAACCATTATATCCAGTCTTATTCCTTTTGCCTACTTCCCCATGCCTGCAATACCCATTTTTATTTTGCATACCCATTATTATTCCTTTTTCCCACTTCCCCTTGTAATCTTTGTCCTTGCACCCCATATAAGCAGCTGGCTTATGGGGTTGGGAGGTGCAGAGCAGATTTTTGTGGATGACCTGCTGCTCTCCCATACTGCTGGCAGAATTGGAATAAACGCTCATATATGATTCAACTTTGTCTCTGCTGAATTGGCTCAAGTAGTAACAGACAGCCCACACCTATTAGTTGTCTGGTTTCACATCCACCTATTAAAATTTTACACTGTCCTGGTCACATAGGTCAGAGTCCTCAGTGCCCGAAGTATAGCTCCTTCAATGCAGGTGCAGTTCTGCACAACAAAGGAGACAGACACATTCCTCATTTATCTTTCTTGTTTCCAAGGAATCAATGCCACAGAACCCAAGGTCATTCTCAGTCAGGTTTGCATCAGTCCAGGCTTGATGGTAACATTTTACTCTATTAAATGTAAGAAACATTTAACCTGTAAAGAATTTTTGTGAGTTTATTTGAGCCAAACTGTCGACAATTGCTGGAAACAGTATCTTAAAGGATTGAGATAATGCTCCAGAGAATGGCAGTTTTTTCAACTTGTTTTATAAACTACAGTCAAAGGAGGAGATGTAAGTAGGTTAAGGAGGTAGGAGAAAGCAAAGTGGGGGAGGGGGAGAAACCTCTGAGATTAAATAAAAAGTAAAAGATACATGCTTCTTTTATGTAAGTGAGTACAGGATAATTAACAGTCAACAATTAACAAGATAACAATAATAATGAAGTAATTTGTGGTCTCACCCTGGTGCATTGGTTGTGCCCTGGGGGGTTCAGAAAAAGGGGCCCTGAAGGTTGTACCCTGACATTCCAAAAATATGGTAGATGTAAAAAGAACAAAGTTGATCTTTATCAGGGAATATACAGGCCTAGGACATGACTACCCACCATAAACTGCTTTTAATTAAAGTTTTAATTTCAGACCAGCTTTGTGGTTACTTTAGGTCTTTGAGTTTGCTAGGCCTTCATGCAGGCCTTATCTGAGCTTGTCAGGTTAGTATATGGCCCTTTTTCATCCACAACTCACCATCTGTCATGTAGAAAGTGCTCTAATAATGTTGCCTACTATTGTTCCAATTAGCAAACAGGTAATATTCTATGAGTTAGTATATACACTCACTATCAATGAAATACTGCCAACAATACATGGAAGTGGAGACTACCAGAAGAATTTAAATTATCCATTGAGACAGCAATTACATACATGTTTTTTTTCCTCTTTTTTAATTTTTATTTATTTATTTTTTTATTGCTTAAAGTATTACAAAGGGTATTACATATGTGTCCATTTTTCCCCCCACCCTTGACAGTCCCCTAGCCTCCCCTATCCCCCAGTGTCTTATGTCCATTGGTTATGCTTATATGCAATTACATACATGTTAAGAGTACTACTAATAATTAAATATATGTTGAGAGTACTAATAACATTGTTTATGCCTGATAACTTATCTGTTTCCCCCTTATTCTAGTAAAAATATTACAATTTTTCTTTGGGAGGTCCATTTTTACCCAATCTCATGTAGTTCTGAACGGGATGACCCACCTTTGTATCTAAGGGTAGGACTTGCATTGCAGGCTTGTGCCCATGATTACTTCAAGACTGGCCTGTGACTCAAGGTAAGCCAATGAAGATCACTTTGAATTTTTATCAGAGTTATCACAAAACAGAAATGTTTACTCAGTCACTAGTTCATCATGATAGCACTTCTGGCCAGGTACCAAATGGCTAAAGCATGCCTGAGAACAAAGGATACACAGAGAAAAGCAATGACAAAAGATGCAAAGGGGGTAAAATCTGAGGTCTCTGTAATACTCAAATACGTAAGTCAGTAAATTACCTTTTTACTTTAATTCAGTATGAATTTGGTGTTTGTTAAGTGGAGTCTAAGATTCCTGACTAAGGCAGGATTTGAATCCAGAAGGGAGATGCAAATGTAAAGATAGGATGCTTAACTAGAAAGGGCAAAATCCATAACATATAGTTCAAGAAAGCATGTGCCAATGTAGACCAGTTCCACACGTGCATCAATAGTTGAGAAAGCCAGTCTGACAAATCAGGACTAAGGCTGAGGAGGGGGGACAGGTGAATCTTTCTTCAGAATTAAATACTTATCATGTCCCCAAGCACATATGAAGTCTATTGTGAAGCAAAGATGGACTGCCACAGGCTCCATTCCTGGAAAAGACTGGCAGAACTTTTGAGCAAATATACATTCTAGTCTACCGGCTGACATGTAGGGCTTAGCTTCTCTAAGGCACTAGAAACCCAACAAGAATAAAGAAACCCTTAGTTAACCAAGAGAAAGAGGTAGAAACAAATCAACCAGAGGCCATATGGAAGATGAAATTGATATTTAAGGAAATGACTTCCTGGTTGTGCTCAAAAATTCTCCTTGGATCCAGTCTGAGCAGCCTGGAGATGAAGGGGGATCATGGCCAGTATCTGGGATGAGACTAGTTATGGGATAGGTTTGCCATTTAATTATTAGGAAAATACAAATTAAATTGTTTTTCCCCAAAATACTAAGAAAAATACAAGATCAGTACAGCTAAAAGAAATTTTTCATAATGTCTATTATTCAAATGAGATAAACACTTTTTAAAAATGGTACACAATGGGACAATTTCTCTTATTATTATTAGATGTAAAACTTATCAGTTGGTGTTTATAATGTGGCCTGAGATATTCACATGGAGAAGGAAATAGAAATCCCAAAAAGCAGCATCATATACACAACAAAATATTTCTCATCTTACCGGTTAATTAAAAATGTTAATAACAAAATACACTAGAGACTGGAAATCAAACTTGAACTAATACAAGCAAACATCACAGGGTCATGTGATATATTCTAGGTAGAACTTGTCTATAAATTCGGTAAGAGGAAAATATATATTCAAAAATGAGGGTATAGAGAACATCATCTTAAGGATTGCAGAAGATTGAAATTTGAATGTTTTAATCATTTGCATTCTTAAGCCATGCTCTTTAATGATATTATCATTTCCTCACAATTTACTACATGGTAATGATAACAACAAGCATATAATATTTGAGTGCTTACTATGAATATACTGAGTAATTTTATATATGCTTTTTTATTTACTGAAATTTCCTCAGACCCCAGCACACTATGAGTTTTAATGACATCTTATTAAAATCTAGATATCAGTAACTTTTACACTCCCTTCCTGATAAGGGACCTCTACTTGCCTGCAAAAATCTCTCTCAGTTCTATCTGAGAATCTGTACATCTTAATTTATGTGCCTATGCTTGCTGAATACCATTGTAACTACACACAATGGATATACATTAGAAACTGCTATTTATTTCCAGCCACTGCTGGACACCCTGTTACTCTGTCAGACACCCAGAGACATCTGTCTCTGCTAGTCATTGTCTAAGTGCCACCATGCTCCTCTTCTATTAGGTCAGGCATCTAGAATCATCGCTGAGCTCTGCAAAGGAAGCACTGGCACACTCCTGTTGGGAAAGCAGTGCAGGTATGGCAAAGTGGTGTGCCAACTGCTTCCCTTTCCTCATATCCCAGGGCATCTTAGCAGGTCCCAATGCTTTATACAATTTCTAATAGAAGTGTTCCTTCCAGTTTTGGTTTTTATCCCAATATTCCATAAGACTTCTACAGGGAAAGGAAAATGCTGGGAGAGGCGGGAGGGGAATTATAACAGATGACAAATCTCCAAAAGGGATGTCATGTTTAATTTAGGTTGGACTATTCTTTCTAACTAGAGGCCCAATGCACGTGCACTGGTAGGGTCCCTAGAGGCTGCAGGCTGCTGCTGACCAGGTATTCCCTCCCTTCCCCTGGCTGCCTGCTGCTGCCACTGCTTTCTGGGGCCTCCCTCCCTTCCCCGGACTTCCTGATGCCACCAGCCAGGCCTCCCTCCCTTCCCCCAGCTGGCTCCGCCCCTTGGTCAAACTCCCAGAGGAACTCCCAGTTGAGGGGACAATTTGCATACTACACTTTTATTATATAGGATAGCCAAAGTTTTCTTAGTGTGTTAAGTTCATCTTAACTGCTCCTTCTCTCAGAATTAGCTCTCCTTAAAACCCTCTCATTCCCTAAGTCAGAAACAAAAAGGCTGGGGTAATAATACTTGTACCAGATAAAATAGACTTTAAAGCAAAGGATAAAACAAGAGACAAAGAAGGACCCAAAACACTATATTGAAAAGACATATACATCCATATGTTCACTTCAGCATTACTTACAATGGCTAAGATATGGAAGCAACCTAAGTGTCCATCATAGATGAATGGATAAAGAAGAAATGGTGCCTATATACAATGGAATATAACTCAGCCATAAAAAATAATGAAATCTTGTCTTTTGCAACAACATGGATGGACCTAGATGGCATTATGCTAAGTGAAATGAGTCAGAAAAAGACAGATGTCATAATATTTCATGTATATGTAGAACCTAAAAAACAAAATAAACAAGCAGAACAGAAACAGACTTAGATATAGATAGCATTTTTATTGTGGTCAGATGGGAGGGGGTTTGGGGACGGAGTACAAAGGGTGAAGGGATCAAGAAGTACAAATTTGTTGTTATGGAATAGTCATGGGGATGTCAAGTACAGCATGGGGACTATAGTAAACAATATTCTAATAACTATGAATGGTGTCAGATGGGTATGAGATTTATCAGGGTGGTCACTTAGTAAGGTATGTAAGTGTCTAATCACTGGGCTGTACACATGAAACATAATATTTTACATCTACTGTAATCGAAAAATTAAAAATATTAAAAACATTTTCTGTATAAAGAAGAAGTTACTTTGTTTTAAGAAACAGAAATCAATTCAATGTTGAGCTGGTAGTGGGTAGAGGGGAAATGTTATTGGTTCAACAAATCAAAATTTCAAATTCCAGCTGTGGTTTTATCGTTATTTAAACAGAGCTTTGTTGAAGGACTTCAATGATATTTTCAAGTTTATCTCTCTCTCTCTTTTTTTTTTTTCCATCTCTCCGTTGGTTTTTGTCTCAGGCAAGCAAAAAACAAAAACATAACAGAATAGCCCTTCCTTCTTCCTGGATCTAGAAAAAGTTACTGGGATGAATTTGATTGTTCTAACTTGAAAAACTGGGCCCACACCCCAACCAGCCACTGTGGACAGTGAGATGGAGTATTCTGATTGCCCACCATTGTTGCTAAGCAGGGCAAGCCATGTAATTAGCATCCCTAGTAGTTAGGGGAAGGAAATAAGCTGGGCTATACAAATTGTCCAGTAGAGTCCTGCTCTCAACAGGGCCAATTTGATCCTGAAGCATGTCCAGATGAATTGGAACCCCCGCAGCAGGAAAGACATGGTTCAAATTCTTCCCTTAGTCATATGCAAAGAGCCAGGATTCAAAATTGGGTCTCATTGCTCCAATGCCTATGTTCATTTGACCATATTCCCTGCTTCCCTAATTATAATGTGTTTTCACATTTTAAAAGAGAATTCCTAACTATAATTATGCAGGCACACCAAGATAAAATAATTTTGGAGAAGTCAGAAAGGCTAGAGTAGAGTTCCTCAAAGTATGTTACATACCACCTATTTCAGAATGACCTGGGGAGCTTATTATTTCTGAACTGGGAATCACTTCTGAACTCTTAAATCAGAATCTTTGGGTTTCTTCTCTGCTTGCTATGGCTTGTGCTTGTCCACCGTTATTGATATAGTCCAAAAGGATTGCCTGCCTGATAAAATGTTGCCTTCCCAGCTGTTGATGAAAGTTCCCACTCAACCAGATATTTGCATGTCTGCTCATAACAACGTGCACAGAAATAACAGACATCCATGCATCATGGATGATTCAACAAGCCATTAGCGCAATGCTAAATTTTGGGGTACTGCCAACGCTATGTCTTAAATTCCTCATATTTAACACAACACTTCGGCCAGGGTATTTTCAGAAATATATGTCAGCGATACTTTATGTTCACATGGAATGAAGCATGGCACCTTTCCCACCATAGAGATATGACACAGAAACAGTATGTCATCAGCTCTGCCCTGGTCACCTCTAAAAGTCTCCATATTGAGGTGGCTCCTTACCTACTATTGTTATTGAATATAAAGTTAAATGTTAAAAGCAAAAGAAAGGGGTTGTTTCTCATCTTAGGAAATGTAAAGCCTTAAATGATATTTTTAAATGCCTATGCTTTTTTAGCATAGGAAAACTGGCACGGGCAAATGAGAAACAGTCATGCATCCACAAAGGAGTGCTTGCCCAAGGATCTACATCCTTAATATTTATGCACCTTCAGATTTGAGAAACACATTGAGGTACTGTAGTTGCTATCAACCTTTGCAGTGTGTTGGGATCATCTGGGGAGGATTAACAAGCAGTGTTGCCTGGATCGCAGTACCAGAGATTCCCATGTAATTGGTCTGGGGTGTGGTATTGGTGCTCTCCAGTTTCTAATGTGCAGCAAGGTTGAAAACCACTGCAATCAGAGAACTATTATATGATGAGTGAAAATGCCTGCAAAACACATTCCTCTCAGGAGAAATGTGAAGAAAGGGCTAATCAGGACAGCAAAAGCAATTGCGGAGATTTTACTAGGAGAAATCATAGTAAATATGAAAACTCAGAGGCAAGCCTAAGACATCAACTCTCAAAAATAATTAGGTTTGGAATACAGAGTGCAGTGAGCATGGCAGAGTGGAAAAGAGGGACATTTACATAAAAGAGAATGAAGAAGTGGAGAACCTGCCGAGCCAGGGTGGCTCAGTGGTTGAGTGTCAACCTATGAATCAGGAGGTCACAGTTTGATTCCCAGTCAGGGCATGTGCCTGGGGTGTGGGCTCCATCCCCACTGGGGGGCACGCAGGAGGCAGCCAATCAATGATTCTCTATCATCATCGGTGTTTCTCTCTCTCCCTCTCCTTTCCTCTTTGAAATCAATAAAAATATTTTTTAAAAAGAAGTGGAGAATCTTTATCACCCAGAATGAGGAAATTGAATTCAACTTGAGAGCCAACATAGGTGTCTGCAAATGGCAGCAGCATGAAGAAAACCGTGCTTGAAAATGAAAACATCACTAATAGGATAGCAAGGTGGTCCATCCAATGTATGTTTGAGAGAACCATCTCCAGGGAACTTTATTTCCTTGTTTCTCCCTAACAGGCATTTTTAGCTACAATGATGAAGAAACTATACTCACAATAAAGAAACTGCTTGTGGGATCATGAAATGATCTCATGTTTGATAGTCTAAGTTTGCATGGTCTGTATAACTAGTCCACACCACAATTGTTAGTCTATGGTTAAAGATTGCTAAGAATGAAGATTTAGAGTTAGTTTAAGTTGTCTTCGGTTCAGTTTACTGCTTACCCTGCAAACAAGCAGCATAAAGGTAAGGGGGAGAGATCAACTAAAGGACTTGTATGCATTCATATAAGCCTAACCAATGGACACAGCCACCAGGGGGGTGAGGGCATGAGTGGGGGGGGGTATGGGGCAATGAGGGGATAAGGACACATATGTAATACCTTAATCAATACAGACATTTTTTTAAAAAAAGGATCCATGTGAGTGCTTAGCATTGCGTCAATGGCTTGCTAAATCATCTCAAACTGTTTTGTTATTAGAAAGCACCAGTTTTGAAAGTCATCAGAGGAGAATATTTGGATGACCTATATAGATGCAGATTCAAAGTCCTAAGTCTGTCTGCATGGACACAAATTCTCCCTGATCCTGCTGACCATTTTTGGTCCCTTCCCAGTATCAGGGTCATTATTTCAGACTCTCAGGTACTTTGACTGTCAATTATCCCTCTGCTTACTCCTGATCCTAAAACTCAGTATTTCCTATGGCTTTCACCAGCACATTGTGAACTTCTATAAATTCTTGCTCTGTTCTCTGGAGTAGGATAGTAATGAAATGTTGCTAGGCATTGATGATTATAGTATTCTGATAGACAATAATTAGACAGAGCAGATTAAGAGGAACCATCTCAAATAAGACATAGCCATTTGATCAGGGACATTCTAGAGCAGTGGCTCCCAACATGGGGCACATGCCCAACAGGGGGCAGGTTTGATTTTTAAGGGAGGCAATTCGAAATGAGTTATTAACAGTGAATGTTTTGCATGTCTTATGGTTCCAGGAGCCTCATAGACAGTATATAAATATGTATTGTGACATATTTATGCCT
>NW_006295560.1:409851-418597 GCF_000327345.1 Myotis davidii | reverse complement strand
TATAAATATATTGTGATGTAATTATGCATTTCAGTTCTCTGTTATTTGTTTTGAAACTTTATTGGCTATTTTTTCATATCACTTTATTTATTATTATTCTTTTCACAATTTCTTAGTGATTTCTTCCTCGGTATCAACCGTCTCATTCGAGAATGAGTTATTACCAGTGAATTTTTTTGTATTTCTTTTGGTTCTAGGGACCTCATATACAGTATATAAATATATAGTGATGTAATTATGCATTTCAGTTCTCTGTTATTTGTTTTGAAACTTTATTGGCTATTTTTTCATATCACTTTATTTATTATTATTCTTTTCACAATTTCTTAGTGATTTCTTCCTCGGTACTTCAACCGTCTTTTTGTTCTTTTATTTTTCTCTTTCATGGATGCCATGTTCTTTGGAAGCTTGTTTAGACCAAGTTAATGGCCTTTTAGGCTTCGTCCAGTGAATAGGAGTCACTTTTTGAATAATAAGAATTACATGTCACGGGGCGGGCATCAGGATTTTAGAGGTGCTTAGGTGTGGCATGGCCAAAAAAAGGTTGGGAACCACTGTTCTAGAGGATATTCTAATCTCAATTATTAGTTTAGGTAGCAAATCCAAGCCCAGGGTGTGTGGGAAACCAAAATGCAAAATGCATGGATGGTACTCCCGGGTAGAGCTCTATTGGGGGATCTAAAATAATATTGTACTCATCTGCTAATGGGCAATGGCAATGGAGGAAACAGTAGTAAACATTGGGAAATCAGGATTGACAGATCTGGGGATCATGAAATCTTATAAGTAGATATTAGAGCTCTAAGTATTGGTGGTCTTCAGTAAGTGCAGAATTCCACACAACTGGATTAGAGAAGGTTGTTATTTATTAACTTTTTTTTAGTAAGGTTACCAAGTGGAAATCACAAACAGTATATGATATGGGAACATATCTTAAAATTTACTGGAAGAAAGGATGACAAGATGGGCTGGAGCTTCAAAATCCTTCTTAATTCTAGTTAAGCTAGGCCTCACTGAGGCTGCCTATCCGTTTTATCCTTGGAGCATCTTTGTTGTTATTTGATGTTTATAAGTAGATCCAAGAACTATCTAATCAGAATGTCCTGGGTCTTGGCCTATACATCTGTGTCTTTTAAAACTGAGAAAAATAAACCAGTCAGAGAAAGGTAAGTATCAAATGAGCTCACTCAAATGTGTAATCTAATGAACCAAATAAACTAATGAACAAAAACAGATCCAGAGACACAGAAACATGAATAGACTGTTGAACCTCAGAGGGAAGGCAGGGGAGGGTGGGTGGGAAGAGATCAACCAATGAGTGTATATACATCTATCCATAACCCATGGACACAGACAATGGGGGTGCTGAGGGCCAGGGGGTATGGCAGGAGCAGGCTGGAAGAGGTTAATGGGGGGGTGAGGAGGACCTATGCAATACTTTCAACAATTAAGATTTTTAAAAAATCTGCACAGGCAATTCATATGAACTACCAGGATAAGAGCTACAGTCCTCAGAGTCAGAATGGGGCTGACCTGGCTGGAAAGGGGAGTCCAGAAGCCAGCAGTAGTGGTGAAAGTGGCAAGTGGAGGGAGCTACTGGTCCAACTTAAGCACACTTCTGGACAAAGTATTATGAGGAAGGTTAACCCTTAAGAAACAGCAGCATTTCTTTTTCTGGCCCACCTGATTTCAAGAATTATCCAGTATGAATCAAAAGAGTTCTGCATTACATTCTAAAATTATGGATGATTGGGAGCCACTGCTATCTCAGGAATGGATATAGGTTACTTTGACACACAGAAGATTTTATTTATAGCCTATGAACCATTAGAATTTAGGTCCAGTATTCAAAAGAATTTCCTAATATGAAAAAATCTCTGAAACATCTAAAGAGAGCAATTTTGGTATTTTTCTATCATTCAAAAATTGATAACGGATTCACTTCTCACCTCTCCAGTGTATTATTTTAGATGAGGAAATTTCGGTGGCAGTCATTCTTTTGTATCGGGGCAGACAACCCATTACAAACAACCACAGGAAGGCTACCATCATCTCTCTAAAAGTGAGGGTAAACACAAGGCTTAATTTGTTCATGTGCAGTAAACAGTTTAGTTTTGAAAGCAGAACCTAAAGCAGAGATTTGATTTCTCTCTGGTCATTTTTATCTCCCTGGTTGAAAGATATTACCGAGATAAAGGAAGCGTTAAAATCTAGCACTAGGTGATCAGAGTTGAAGGAATATAACTTTGCTTGGAAATTATTGTCTTAAATCTTCTTTGGCTTAAGACATGCTTTCTTCTTTCTGAAGTGACTTGAGCCAAGAATCAAGCCTGAAGGGACTTTAGGAGCCAAATAGTCAAAAGCAAAGATTCAGTTGGTAATTAGGTGCTTGAGATTCATATCTCTCTGCCAAGTGAAGATAAGAAAGCAAAATATATTATACTGCTTCTAAGTTTCAAAGGATTGGTCACCTAGTGACTATGTTTGTGAGATACCCAAGATCATTATCGCTGTGAAAAAAAATGAAAACCAGCTCTGAAACAGCTTTGATTAGCAGGAGCACTCACCATGAATCTGAGCTACAGAGGGCATTACATCCCTGAGACCAGGGTGGCTTCCAGTGAGAGCTCAGATTTACTAATTGGCTCACTGTTTACTGACAAATGAACCCCCCCTGTTGTAATATGCATGGGGACTAGTAGAGCTCTTGAATGCATGGCCTTAAAAAATAAAATAAAAGTAGTAATTTTGAGAAAGATGACTTCAAAACTGATGTACATATCTAAAGCTGCAATTGTTTACTGATGCCAAGGTGTCCATACTGTCTGTTTAACTTGAAAGTCAGCTGTCTTGTACCAGCAAGTTATTTAGCTATCTCTTTAAATTGTGAAAACACTCACCCTCTTCTCAAAGCTGAACAGATAGCCTTCACAAGAAATACTTCTCCGAAAATACTATCCTCAGCCTTAGCCGGTTTGGTTCAGTGATTAGAGCATTGGCCTGTACCCTGCAGGTTCGATTCTGGTCAAGGGCACATACTTAGGTTGCAGGCTCGATCACTGCCCTGGCCGGGGCATGTTCGGGAGGCAACTGATTTATGTATCTCTCTCACATCAAAGTTTTGCTCTCTCTGTCTCTCCTCCTCCCTTCCACTCTCTCTAACAATCAATAGAAAAAATATCCTTGGGTGAGGATTAACAAAAAATACTAACCTCAAGGTGCAAAATTTTGTCCTTGGAAACAATAAAAATAAATATAAGTGAAAATCAGGTGTATCGCAATGGAGCCAACTATCATTTTATATCTTTAGACTAACACATTCACCTCTTCTCTTTTTTCCAGAGCACTGCTGCATAGAGGACAGTACTGGAAATCAAAAATGTAAAGTTTTCACACCAACCTTTTTTCTACTGTATCTTGGAAGGGGAAGATGATTAATCTGGGTCAGCCCCTGTCTCAACTTGGCTCAATCAGTATTTCTCCCTTGGGAATCTGGAAGTCACTGCTGAGAGAAGGAATGGCTTAACTCACTAAAGCCAGGACCTAGGAGTTGGTGACAGCAAATCATCCAGAAAGCCTATCTCAGAAGAAAACAAAATAAGCAGATAAGCATAGAGTGACAAACAAGGTAAAGAAGGAATTGGGAATGCCAAGGTCATTTGTTAGCAATTCATTTCTGAGTCCTGGACAAAACCCCACCTTTAAGTTCATTGAATCCTGCCATTAAATACCACCTCCAACTCTTATAGGTGTGAGATAACTAGAATAAATTTCCCTGACTAGCGATAGGAATTTTTACCATTATAACCAGTTAGAAATGTAATGGAAAAAAATATATTGTTGCTAATAACCAAAAATATAAAATCCCTGGTAATAATAAAATATTGTAAATGATATGTAATTTTATATCTAAATGGGATTAATTACTAAAGAATATAATAGAAGAGATGCATAAGTGGAAAAAAGACCTATTCCTAGCCTCTTTTCCAAACATATCAAAAATGCTCAGAGCCTAACTCAGCTATTTAACATTGGGAAGTTCTCCTGTGGAAATCATCAGAAATATTCGCAAAGATGTGACAACTATAAGGATAGACACGGCAGAAATTTTTACAACCTAAAATTATTTCAATATACAGTAATAGTAGAGAATTGATCAATTAAATTGTTGAATATCATTGCAATGAATACTGAAGAACAATTAGATTAATCAATATAAAAGAATAATATGAGGAAAAGCTCATAATATTATTAAAAATTGTAAATTAAAAACAACATTCATTGCCCTAACCAGTTTGGCTCAGTGGATAGAACGTTGACCTGTGGACTCAAGGGTCCCAGGTTCGATTCCAGTCAAGGGCATGTGCCTTGGTTATGGGCACATCCCCAGTGAGGAGTGCGCAGGAGGCAGCTGATCAATGTTTCTCTCTCATCGATGTTTCTAACTCTCTATCCCTCTCCCTTCCTTTCTGTAAATAATCAATAAAATATATTAAAAAAACAACATTCATAATAATCTATAGTAGTTTAAATTATTAAGTTGTTTAAATAAATGTTTAAAATTATGTAGACCAAAACTAGCAGTTCTGGATATATATATAGTAATATTTTTGTTTTATTTTTTATATTTTCAAAACTTCCCAAAATTTCCAAAATGTAAAGAAAACCAGAAGAAAAAGTATAATATGTGCTAATAGAAAAAAATTAAAAAGTACTGATGATATCAACAGTACAAAACAAAGAAAAAATGAAATAGATAAAGACAGAAAAAGCCATTTCAGACAGGAGGCCCACATACAAAAGCACTAGAGTAGAAGAGTTTGAGATGTTCTGGGACCTCCAAGTACTTCGATGTGGCTAAATCCCAGGATATATAAGGGGTAATTTCAAGATATGTGCTTCAAAAGGGAGCTTGTCCACCCAGCTTAGAAAAATACATTATTTTACTAGTACTGCTGTAACAACTTACCACATACTCAGTTGCTTGAAACAACACAAATTTGTTATCTTGCAGTTTTGTTGGTCAAAGTCTGAAATGGATCTCACTGAACTAACATCAAAGTGTAAGCAGAGCTGGGTTCCTTTAAAAGGGTTCTAGGGGAGAATTCATTTTCTTGCCTTTTCCAGCTTCTAGAGGTTAGCCACATTCCTTGGCTCATGGCACCCTCCATCTTCAAAGTCAGCAATGGGAATCAAGTATTGCTCACAATACCATCCCTCTGGTTCTGACTCTTCTGTCCTTTCTTATTTTGTAAAGATACTAGATGCCTGGTGCACATATTCATGCACCGGTAGGGTCCCTCAACCTGGCCTGTGCCCTCTCGCAATCCAGGATCCCTCAGGAGATGTTGGACTGCTGGTTTCAACCTGATCCCTACAGGCCAGGCCAAGGGACGCCACCAGTGGATTAATCCGTGCACTGAGCCTCTGGTATGCATATAAGATCTTTGGTTAATATCTTCCTGCCCTTCCATCTCCCCCTTCCCTCTGAGATTCATCAGTCTGTTACATGGTTCCATGCCTGTGCATTGAGCATCTGCCCCTGGTTAGTCACCAGTGACTAACATCATAGCTACTGGTTAAACAGCCAAACAGTCCCTTAGGCTTTTATATACATAGATGATTACATCATACCACTCACAGAATCCTGAATGATCTCATTATTTTAAGGCTAATTAGCAACTTTAATTCCATCTGCAGCCTTCATTACCCTTTGCCATGTTGTATAATATATTCACAATGTATAATATATTGCAATGAGGAAGTGAACATCTTTGGGGGAAGGGATATTATTACGCCTACCAAAAAGTGTTTGCTTTGAAGACAGGTTGATGGTGGAAAGACCAGTTAATAAAAGTTATTTTGACAACTCAAGGCTAAGGATTTAACTGGCCTAGAGAAAATGTTGTTGTATTGAGATTTGCAGAGTATAAAAGAGTAGAGGGTAAAATGATGTTTCTGAATTCAAGAATCAGAGGAACAGTCCTCTGCACTCCATCTCACAGATTCAAATCCTGTGCTTAGAGCAATGACTTGCATATAGTAAAGGCTCAAGACACACTTGCTGTATTATTGATTGACTTAAATAATAATTCATTTTATTACTTTTCTTAGCTTTTAGAATTCAATGATTGCTTCTCAGATTTCTTTAGTACCTACTTATTTAAACCCGTTATTTCAAACCTTAAGATTATTTATTTGTTTTGCTTATATTCTTACTCATTTATTTATTTTTAAATATGTTTTTATTGATATCAGAGAGAGGAAGAGAGAGAGAGGCATAGAAACATCAATGATGAGAAAGAATCATTGATCAGTTGCCTCCTACACACCCGCTACTGGGGATCGAGCCCACAGCCTGAGCATGTGCCCTGACAGGATTCATTGAGTGGGTTGTGAGGTTACTAGAATAACAAAGAAAAAGCTTCCCTGTATATTTCACATGAGCCAATCCTCCCTCCAATATCCTGTTATATGATAGAATTAAAAAATAGGCCCTAGTGGATAGAGCATCAGTCAAGTTCAATTCTGGTCAAGGGCACATGCCCGGGTTGTGAGCTCAATCTCCAGTGTGGGGTGTGCAGGAAACATCTAATCAATGGTTTTTATCATTGATGTTTCTATATCTCTCTCCCTCTCCCTTCCTCTCTGAAATCAATAAAAAGTACATTAAAAAATAGTACAGTATTTCTGTTCTGTTAATTGCTGAAATGGATAGTCCTCTGTTATTTTAAAAAATAGCTGAATTCAACAAATAGAGAATATTATAAAAAACAGAACTCAGAATCTCAGCATCTTAGAAATACTCTGTGAATATTTAAAATAAGGGGCCCATATACTATTGGTCATCTTGGAAAATTTAGAATTTGTCCTGTATTATCTTTGTATTGACTGTAAATTGTATAATTTTATCATCATCGACAAATAATGTTAATGCATTGCACACTAAAGCTGTGTCAGGATTAGATATATTTATGACAAAGGAACAGGAAAATCAAACTTATAATAAAGCATAGATTTGAGGGCTGCCAAAAACCAAGGATGGTACACATGGTTTTCCCTGTCTATGAAATAAATAGTAGTAATGAAAGAAGTTGCGAATATTAGTTCCAAATAAGTGTGGGTCCATTTCTGATTTTGTAAAATACAGAAAGAGACATTGAACTGGGTATTTGGGTTAAAGGATGAATGAGTTCTTCAAGCAAGGAATGATACAATTTACAGGATAAATGTGAGCATCTGCTCGTGTCATGAAAGAAATAGAAAAAAATGGTAAAAAAGCAGAATATGTTGAGAGTACTAAGAGGATGTAAAAAAGAATTGGGAAAAATGTTTTAGATGATGGTAAAATATTCCTGTCTTCTCTTCCTTCTATTTCCCTCTCTCTCATTTTCCCATAATTATTGAGAGACTGACTTTGTGCTGGTCCTTAGGCTAAGTTCTAAAGAGATAAAGAGTGTATATGTGGCAACTTCTTAATTCAATAAACAAAACAGGTATTTAATTTCTATGTACAAATTAATCTTTGGATAATAATCATACATAATAGAAGTGTACTGGTGAAGTACCTTAAAATCTGCATTGATATAACCCCTCCTGGAGACACTTTTTTTTTAAAGAGGCCTTTTTAAAAGCCCTGCAAAATTGTCTCTGCCCTACAGGAACTCATATCCTAATAAAGAACCTAAGCACAAAATATATACAATATATTATCATAAATTTTGTAAAAGGATTAAGAGATCAGCAAATAGAATTAGAAAATAAAGAAAGAGGGAGGGAAGTTTTATAAGTAAGGATTATTTCCTGGAAATTTGTTTTTGTTGGAAATAAAATTATAAGTATATTCAAGGTCAGAATCATGGAGGGCCTCATATCTATGCTCAAAGGTAAACCTCTCCTAGAAGCAGTAGGAAGCTTCTATTAATATTTTTTATTTGTTTATGTATTTATTTATTCAATCCTCACCTGAGGATATTTTTTTCCATTGATTGTTTTAGAGAGAGTGGGAGGGAGATGAGGGAGACAAAGAGAAACATTGATGTGAGAAAGACACATTGTCTGGCTACCTACCGTTCGCACCCCAAGCAGGGCACAGGATCAAACCTGCAACTGAGGTGCATGCCCTTGGCTGGGAATCAAACCTGTGATCCTTCAGTCCAAGGGCCAATGCTCTAACCACTGAGAAAACTAGCCAGGGTCATTAATGTTTTGTAAAAGCAAGACAATGACCTGCTCATTGGTACCTGGGTGGTAAAATAACATTGAAGCATTCCAAGGGCATGATCTTGTTAATAGCCAGCTACTTAAATGTTTCATTTATTCACCTATCAATTCAACAAATATTATTAAGCACATACTAGGTTCACAATTCTGTTAAGTTTTGAGGATACAATTATGAGCAAATGAATCCTAATTGTGCCAAAATGTACCTTAGAGTCTAGCAGAAAAACAATCACTGAATTGATACATTCATTCATTTATTTGGTATTTATTCTGCACCAGTTATTGTTGTGTATGCTAAAAAATACAATGAAAAGGATATAGAAAATCTTTACTTATGGTGGGAGGCAGAGAAAAAAATAAATTTAAATTTAAAGCATACATAGGTGCTATGAAGAAATCAGTATTGTGATAGAAATGACTGTGTTCACTAGGAAAGCTTGTTTCATGAACCATGAGGTGCTGAGACAAAAATTCATGATGAGAATGAATCAACCATGTACAGATAAAGAAGTGAAGTGCAGAA
>NW_006295560.1:407735-409824 GCF_000327345.1 Myotis davidii | reverse complement strand
AGTGAAACATTACAGAAATGAAAATTAGGTCAGTTGGCTGGAATGTGAAAACAAAGGGGAGATTACTAGGAAATAATTTTGGAGAAACAAAGAATAGATCACATAGAGTCTTATATGACAGGGTAAAGGTTTTGGAATATATTCTAATAATATATTATCTCTAATGGTATAATATATCCAATATAGGGAACTTTTAGAAAATTTGATTTTGCATTGTAACATAATCTTATTTTATTTGGAAAAAGATTGATTTGGGTGCTATGTAGTTAATGGATATTACCATAGGCAAGAGTGAAACAATCAGAATAGTTACTGCAATATTACAGGTTACAGAATATAATATTCTAGTAGCCCTGTGCACAAATCCGTGCACCAGTAGCTCTCTGTGGGGTCTGGCCACTCTGCGCCTGCTGCCCAGAGGCTCTCTGCGACCCAGAGGCCCATCCGCAGCCGGGCACAGAATGCTTGCCTCATCACAGGGGTGACACAAGCATTTGCACCCCAGCCTGGCCAGAGGCCCATCCATGGCTGGGGAATGCAAACGACTTCCCACCCTGTTCTCAGGAACTCCAATAAATGTCTTCCTTCCTCTTTCTCAGCCGACTTTCACCACTGTACCTCCACCAGCAGCCCCTCCTGTCACACTATCCTTCACCCCCTCCACCCTCTGGTCGCCCGGACTTGACCTTGTCCAGGAATCGGGGGCCAGTCGACTCTGCTCAGCTCACCGGTTCCTTCTCTTCTTACACAAGCATTCCATGCCCCAGCTTGGCCAGAGGACTATCTGTGGCTAGGTGTGGAACACTTGCCTCATCGCCACAACGATGAAGCAAGCATTCCACCAGGCGGCTCATGCAGCCTGCTCTCAGGGCACCCCCCCACACACACACACACTGGGACTGGTTCCAGGGGGACTCCGGCAAGGCTGAGATGACTGGGTGCCACCATCTTATGGCTATGGACGCAGCCATCTTTGTGATGGAGTGATGGTTAATTTGCATATTACTCTTTTATTAGATAGAATTGCAACAAAAAGTATCGAGAGAATTAAACAAATTTGGTATATATTTTGGAGGTGGACTGAATAGAACTTTCTAATGTGAGGAAATGAGAAGCAGGAAAAATTTCTAGATGTTGTCACTTGAGCAAGTGGGTGGATGCTTGTGCTTCTGGTGGAATGACAGAGGAAGACTGAGAAGACAGAAGATTGGTCCTGAGGTATGTTCCAATATTCAAGAATATGTTAAAAGTAAGAGGGTTTCAAAATAAAAAAATAAATAAAAACCTTAAAAGTAGTAAATATTAAATAGGTAGTTTGATACAAAAATGTTTTGTTTGGAGGTAAACATATATTTGGGTTAAATGGTATAAAAAGTCTTGCAACTGAGTCAAATAATCTAAGAATGTAGACAAGGATGGGAAGGAAACTCAAGACCAATACAAGGAGGAACCAAGCCAAAATTTAAAGGTTGGGCAAAAGTGTCAAAGAAGCTGCCTTTTAGGCAGGAAGAAAGTCTTTTGGAAGCCAAAAGAAAAGAGTATTTCAGAAATGAAAGCGATATTCAGGAGAAATGTTACTAAGTGAGGACCAGCAACATGGAGATTGTTGTTGCCTTTGATAACAGTTTCAAAGAAGTAAAAGAGAGAAAAGATTTGATGGAATGGATTTGGAAAAGAATGGAAGGTGAGGAGGTTGAGACAGTGACAGTGACCATAGATAACTGTTTAGTTAAATTTTTATGTACAGTGACAAATGAGATGGTAATGGAGGAGGTTGATAGGGTGAGGGTATTTTAAATATGGGAGATACTAGAGGCAATATGCAAATTGACCATCACTCCAACATACCAGATGGCCGCACCCATGTGGTCAAAGATGGCTGCCCCCATGTGGACACAAAATGGCCACCACAAGATGGCCAGCAGGGGAGGGCAGTTGTGGGCAACCAGGCCTGCAGGGGAGGGTAGTTGGGAGGGACCAAACCAGCAGAGGAGGGAAGAAACTCTCAGATTTAATATTTACACTCCATCTACTTGAAGCAGCTCACAAATTAGAACACCTTGAAAGGTGGGACACAGAAGGTTAAAAC
>NW_006295560.1:404125-407570 GCF_000327345.1 Myotis davidii | reverse complement strand
TCTATTGAGGATTGTTTGTAAGAAACGTTAAGTTTCTAGGCAGCACGTGTAGAGGCACGTCCCCACTTCGTTTCATCTCAGTGCAGTGCGATACATTTTCAGGTTTTTATTTTATTTTTGTTTTGTCTTCCCTAAAGATCGTGGTTTCTCTTGCCCAGCTGGCATGGCTCAGAGGTTGAGCACTGACCTATGAACCAGGACATCATGGTTCACTTCCTGGTCAGCGCACATGCCCAGTTTGTGGGCTCGATCCCCAGTGTGGTGCATGCAGGAGGCAGCCAATCGATGATTCTCACCATTGATGTTTCTTTCTCTCTCCCCTTCTTCCTCCCTCTCCCTTCCTCTTTTTGAAATCAATAAAAAAAATAATTAAGAAGAAAACCTCTTAGAAAGTAAAATGTGAATGGGATCAAGAGGTCATGTGGAGGGTGTAGCATTTTGCCAGGCAAGTGGAGTGGGAGGAGTGACGGGTAAGTAAGTTACTGGTGTTCAGGGACTTGATGTAATGAAGGACTGTGAAATCTAAGCTGTATCATAGGGGAAGTGCACACACTTGAGGGGTGTGATTGGGACAGAAATATTATGATGTAAATAGAGTGGAAGTTTATTTGTAGTGAAGAAATGATGGTGAAGATACAGAGTGAGCTGGAGAGATTGATGGTGGTGGTAGTCAAGGTTGTAATTGCGCCGAAACCGGTTTGGCTCGGTGGATAGAGCGTCGGCTTGTGGACTGAAAGGTCCCAGGTTCGATTCCAGTCAGGGGCATGAAGCTGGGTTGCGGGCATATCCCCAGTAGGAGATGTGCAGGAGGCAGCTGATCGGTGTTTCTCTCTCATCAATGTTTCTAACTTTCTATATCTCTCACTTCCTCTCTGTAAAAAATCAATAAAATACATTTTTTTTAAAAAAAGGTTGTAATTGCAAGATTACCACTATGCTGGCTGTTAAGAGGGAGAAACAGAGGGGGTTGTGGGAGCATAAAGCCAGTCAGACCTAGTCAAGTTTGCAATGTCAAGAAGTCCTCCTAGAGAAAGGGACATTCCATTTGAGTCCTATAAAGTGTAAAAGAGATAGTTAGGTGGAGAAAAGTAGAAAGTGTTATATTTATTTTTTTAAATATTTTTTTAATATATTTGGTTGATTTTTTAAAAAATATATTTTATTGATTTTTTACAGAGAGGAAGGGAGAGAGATAGAGAGTTAGAAACATCGATGAGAGAGAAACATCGATCAGCTGCCTCCTGCACATCTCCCACTGGGGATATGCCCGCAACCAAGGCACATGCCCTTGACCGCTCTATCCACTGAGCCAAGCCGGTCTCAGCTATTTGGTTGATTTTTTACAGAGAAGAAGGGAGAGGGATAGAGAGCTAGAAACATCGATGAGAGAGATCGATCAGCTGCCTCCTGCATGCCCCCCACCGGGGATGTGCCCGCAACCAAGGTACATGCCCTTGACCGGAGTCGAACCCGGGACCCCTCAGTCCGCAGGCCGACGCTCTATCCACTGAGCCAAACTGGTTTGGCGGAAAGTGTTATATTTAAAAGGAAGACCCTGACTATTAAACTGTATGGAGAATTGGACCATTTAATTAATTTATGTGTGCAGGCAACTAACATTTGAGTGCCTTCCATGTTTCAGGTACAAATTTAGGGTGTGGAAATGCAGCAATTGATGACAGATACAGTTCTTATTTGGAATTTGCATTTTAGTGTAAGGAGCTAAAATAAGTTCTGCTGCCCAGCCATTGTGGCTCAGTGGTTGAACATCAAGCCAAGAACCAAGAGGTCACAGGTTCAACTACAAGTCAAGGCACATGCCTGGGTTGCTGGCTCGATCCCCAGTAGGAGATATGCAGGAGGGAGCCGATTGATGTTTCTCTCTCATCGATGTTTCTATCTCTCTATCCTTCTCCCTTCCTCTATAAAAAAATCAATAGAAACATTTTTAAAAAAATCAGTACTGCTAGAAGAATAGAGAGCAAGGACAAAAAGTGGGACAGCCAAGGATGCAGAGATTGGGAAAGGACATCGTGGTGGACCTTGAATAAGGATTTAGGTTTTTCTCCTATGGGGAAAAAATGAAAGGATTTTGACAATAAAGGAACAGATTTGCATTTTTTTAATTATAAAAACTCTTTACATCATTGTATAAGAAATTAAAGCAAAAAAGTTTAAACTAAAAAAAATGATTTCTTTCTACTCTGGTCATTCAAACCACAAAAATACTACTGTTGACATTTGTTTTGTTTCCTTACTGAAAGAAACTCAGAAACACAGAAAAAAGTGCATATGTTTATTTCCTTCAAACAAGTGTAATATAATATACATTGTGTGTGTGTGATAAAGACAGATAATATATTTTTGAGTATTTTTACGTTCATTCTTAGAGTATATTTCCTTGCAGAATTGTATTTTGACTTAACTTGCTATTGATATAATAGTGATCATATCAATCATTGCAACTATTATTATGCATGTAGGTTGCTTTTTAAAAATTAAAGCAGGAATAAAACAAATTTGCTAAATCATAAATAAAATTGTAAACTACTCTACTAATTTCCTTTTGTTTTGAATTATTTATTTCGCATAAATTATCTTATCTGTGTTAACATAAATGCGTTGGAAGACAATTGTTTATGGATCTCTCATGTTTCTGTACTTTTTTGTACTCTCTGTCTTAGTTATGAACTACTTTTTCAAGGATGTTTATATAGTGAACTGTCTGGGGAATAGAGGTAGTGTCTCTCTCCAGAGCAAAGGGCTGGTATGTTTACTGGCCATTATGAAAGAATCAGGCGCCTAGGGTCAGGGTTCCCTGCATGTGCCAGGGTCACCTGTAACTCCTCACATTGCTCTGTGGGAACTGGGGCTCAGAAAACTGATTAAAGAAAATGGTCAAGAGAACCAAGATGGCAGCATAGGTAAACACCGGAAATTGCTGCCTCCCACAACAACTTCAAAAATACAACCAAAAGGCAAAATGGACATCATCCAGAACTACAGGAAGGCTGACTGAGTGGAAATTCTACAACTAGAAGGAAAGAGAAAAGCACACTGAGACTCAGAGGAGCTACGGAAGTGCAGAGGTTCAGAGGCATGCGGGGAAATGGCTGGCGACTGAAGACAAGGCTGTCTTTTTGAATCGGGAGGGAGTCACAAGCTCCCAACTGCTCTGAGCTACAGTTCTGGGAAGTCTCTGGGGACCCAGACTCATACTGGGAGAAACTAGACTGTCTGGCAGTGGGAAGAACTCAGAACTTGAGGGCGGCTTTCTCTCAGCAGTGCTTGCAGCAATTACCAGGATGTTGAGATGTGGGGCCATAGCTGCTTGCTCCACCCTGTTGATTCCCTGAGACCCCACCCCACCCAAGCTGCAGCAGAGGCTTTTGCATATGAATGCCCTGGCCCTTTGCAATCTGAAAATTACCTAACAAACTGCAGC
>NW_006295560.1:400818-402847 GCF_000327345.1 Myotis davidii | reverse complement strand
AACAAATATACATCTATCAACAAATAAATCTAAAAATCAAGTGAATAAAAAATCTGATGAACAGAGTAAACTGGTGAATATAATAGAATCAGGGGCATAGAAAGGGAATGAACTACTATTCTCGGGGGGGGGCAAGGGGTGTGGGGGTGCGGGAAGAGACTGGACAAAAATCGTACACCTATGGATGAGGACAGTGGGAGGGGTAAGGGCAGAGGGTGGGGTGGGAACTGGGTGGAGGAGAGCTATTGGGGGGAATAAAAGAGGAACAACTGTAATAATCTGAACAATAAAGATTTAATTAAAAAATAAAAAAATTAAATGCTGGTACTCTGGATACTGCTATTGCTGTGGGTTATAATATCCTTTGTCTCTGTCCTAGGCATCACATTTCTTTGCCCAACATCCATGAAAACTATGGTAGGCTGACCTGGTAGCTTGCAAGGAGGGTAAAACTTCAGACAGGAATCAGGTCTTAACAGCTTATTAAAGGGAAATCTCAGTTTCAAACACTGTACTTATCGATAGACCTAACACACATAAATAAAGGCTTTTTAAGGTCCTCAGTATTTTTTGTTAGAGTGTAAAAGCATCCTAAGATCATAAAGTGTAAGAATTACCACTATATAGGATTTTATTGTGTCCTTTACACTACAATTTCTTTATCTATTTACTGATGGACATTGAGTTGTTTCTCATTTTGGCAATTTTGAATAAAGCTGCAACAAATACTCTAGCATATGTTTTTTTATGCAGTTTTCTTTTGAGAAGGTATGTAGGGTTTATGCTGTTAAAAATGGCATCATTTGTAATATTTCATTTTCCAATTTTGCTGATATATGGAAATAAAATTATTATGTATTGACCTTGCCTACAGTGACCTTGCCAATATCCTTATTTGTTTAATTATTCTTCCATTGATTATTTTAGTTTTCTAAATAGATTATGATACCACATGAGAATGACAGTTTTATTTCTTCCTTTAAAATTCATATACTTTGTTCATTTTTCTTACATTTTTGTACTGTTGGGGTCTCACATTCACTGAGGAATAGTAGTGATTATAGAATACATCCTATTCCTTATCACAGAAGAAAAGCTTTCAACCTTTTGCTATTAAGTACAAATGTTCTTGATTGTTTCATTTTGCTTTTGTAGAAAATATTGATCAGATTAAGAAAGTTATTTCAAATTCCTAGTTCCTAAGAGGATTTTTTGTAAGCCATATCTGAACATTGTATTTTATCAAATCCTTTTCCTATACCTATTGAGATGACCATGTAATTTTCTTTCATTGTGTTAGTGTGCAAAATGACACTGATAGATTTTCAAATGTGAACCCAATATTGTATCCTTATAAAGCTACATGACTATAATACATTTTACTGTATATATGTTGCTGGAATTGATATGCTAATTTTAATTTAGGATTTTTGTATATATCTTTATGAGATTTGTTTGTAATATTTTTATAATAAGATCTTCATTAGGTTTTTCAACTCAGTTTACATTAAATTTCCAAACCAAGTTGGAAAGTCTTTTCTCGTCTTTTGTGCTCTGTAAGAATTTATATAAACTTGATGTCATTTTTCTTAAATGTTTAGATGAATTTATCTGTGCCTAGAGTTGTCTTTCTTAAAAGCCTTTAAAAATAGATTTAATTTATTTAATAAAATAGGGATATTCAGAATTCCATTTTTATTGGTTCAATTTTGATTATGGTCTTTTTAAAGAAAATTTTCATTTCATCTAATCTTTTAATTCATCATTCCAAAATCAATCATAATTCTCTTACTCTTTTTAAGTGTGTAATCTTTAATAATTTCTCTTTTTTCATGATGTATATATTTCACTTTTGACTTAATCAGTCTTGTCAGTGGATTACCAATATTTTTAATCTTTTCAGAGGACCATCTTTTGGCTTGATAGTCTCCATAATTTTCAATTTTACTAATTTTCTTTAATTTTACTAATTTTTACTATTGCCTTTATAATTTCTTTTTTACTGTATTTGTGTATAATAAATATGCTA
>NW_006295560.1:394534-400717 GCF_000327345.1 Myotis davidii | reverse complement strand
GGAGGGAGAGATAGAAACATCAATGATGAGAGAGAATCATCGATTGGCTGCCTCCTGCATGCCCCTTACTGGGGATTGAACCTCCAACCTGGGCATGTGCCCTGACTGGGAATCAAACCATGACCTCCTGGTTCATGGGTTAATGCTCAACCACTATTCCACTCCATCCAGGCTATGCTATCATTTTTCTAATGTCTTGACACAGTTTTTTTTCTCAGGCAGAATCCAATCAGGAAAATACAGATCATATCAATCATTGAAAACAGATGAAATTTAATGCAAAGAATTGCTTACTTCCCATCCTTAGCCTCAGGAAACCATTAATGCTTTCCAACACTACAAATTAGACTTGTCATTTCCAGAATTTTACATAAATTAAAAATAGAATTTCTGAATATCCCTATTTTATTAAATAAGTTTCACATAAAATTGTCTAATGCATCCTCTTTTCTGCCTGGCTTTTTTCATTCAGTGAAATGTTTTTTATATATATATATATATATCACAATTTGTTTATTCACCTAATAGATATTTCGGTTATTTACAGGTTTTGACTATTAGTAATAAATACTTTATAAATAGCAGTATATAAGTCTTTATGTAGATATTTTCATTTCTTTTCAGGAAAATAACTATATGTAGAATTTCAGGGTCATATGGAAATTTTATTGAGATTTTAAATACAATGCTTAAGAATGTTTACTTAGTGGTAACTGCTTTTATATTCTGTTAATAGATTAGTGCTTAGCTCTATTTTTTCATTTTTACTATAATTGCATAAGTAGGTTTGTGAGTTATTAGGAGATGCTGCATTAAAAACCAGGCCTAAATTCATGGTCAATAACATTTATTAAATGCTAATATAGTGTTAGGAATATTATAATTACTTTAAATTGTTTCATTTAATGTTTATGATGCCTAAAAGAGTCTATATATTAGTCTCATTTTTCAGATGATGTGTGAACTTAGACAAATTAATAAATTTTTTTAAAAAATCCTCATCCAAAGATATGTTTCCATTGATTTTAGAGAGAGAAGAAGAATGAGGGAAAGGGGTAAGAAGGGAGGAAGAGAGGAGAAACAGAAAGAGAGAGAGAGAGAGAGAGAGAGAGAGAGACATGAATCAGTTGCCTCCCTCCAACCTGGGATTGAACCTGGAACCTGGGTTTGTGCCCTGACCAAGAATCATACCTGTAACCTTTTGGTGTATGGGACAACAGTCCAACCAACTCGGCCACCCTGCCAAGGCTAGACAAACGTATTTTAATTAACTTACCAAAAGACAAAAAACTAGTGAGCTACAGAGCTCAGATGTGAATCGAACCAGTACACTTCCCAAGTCTATGTTCTGAACTCTACTGTGCTAAATAGAGAATAAAAGGGTAAATATACTGAATAGCTGAGACAAGAAAGAGAAAAGATGCATGTGTGGGAGCATAAACAGCAGTATCCATTTACATAAAGAGATTTTCAAGGTCTAATTTTGGTCAATATATCCAAATTATGGATTAACTATACAAGTAAAGGGTAGAAAATAAGGTTAGATATGTTTTAAAACTGGGATTAATTTGTATATGTTGTTAAAACCTGATAGATCCCAAGCCTAGTAAAGTTTTTTATCCCATAATTCAGGACTCAAATTATCTATTTAAAATATATACAGCCCAGTTTGAGTGTTAACACATAAACCAAGAGATCATGGTTCGATTTCTGGTAAGGGCACATACCTGGGTTGCAGGCTCAATCCCAAGTGTGGGGAGTGCAGGAAAAGCAGCTAATCAATGATTTTCTCTCAGCATCAGTCTCTCTCTCTCCACATCTCTCAGTTACCAAAAAGGAAACTAAAAAATAAGAAATCAACGGTAATAGCTACTAGAAACCCATATTCGGCATATACGTGATGAGTGAGTCACTGCAATGACAAGTAACATAGACATTTCAGCGGTTTCCAGTACCCTTTTGGAGTCATAGGTTTTCAGGTGAATCACGTCATAATCCGTAAATGCCTTCCACGTGTCAGAGAAGAGGTCCCCGTAGCCATAGGTGCTCTGAGAGAGGAAACAAAATAAGTCAGGGCAATAAATCGCTCAATGTGGCTCTGCGAGAATGTAAAACACACCAGCACTGGCCTGAGTGTGAAGAAGGAACGATCCTAAGCAAGCTATGAAGTCCAGGTAAGAAAACCAGCTTCCACCGTAGGCCTCATTGATGTACTGTCATCCAAAAGAAGGCAGTGAGCACTGACCAGTTTGGCTCAGTGGGTAGAGCGTCGGCCTGCGGACTGAAAGATCACAGGTTCAATTCCGGTCAAGGGCATGTTCCTTGGTTGTGGGCACATCCCTAGTAGGGGGTGTGCAGGAGGCAGCTGATCGATGTTTCTCTCTCATCAATGTTTCTAACTCTCTATCCTTCTCCTTCCCTCTCTGTAAAAAATCAATAAAAATATATTTTAAAAAAGAATAACTCTCTGTTTTTTGTACTCACAATTGTAAACCAATCTCCCCCACTGTGTATACACCAAATATTATGTTGGTATTAATTAGAATGGCCTTAGTAAACACTAGCAGCACCTATTTAATTAAACAAAAAAAGGTACATGGCACATTGCTGAGTTTTCTTCCCCTTTTTTGCAGTTGTGGTTTGTCTGATGTGCCATGTGTGCCATGGCTGTACAGAATAAATGCCTGAACAGCTGTCACGTTTTCACCTACTTCTCAGCTGTTGGCACCAAGGAATGGATGGAGAGTCTATAATGTCACTGTATTAATCGCGATGAGAGGAAAAGTTCATGTTTTTCAGAGAAAAAGTAAGTTAGTTAACATGGATTTTGTGACTACATGAATACTCTGTCTTTTTAAAGAAAGTATTTACAAACTTGCTAATTAGCTACCTAGAAGAAGCTTATACACATAATGATAATTCTTTATCTTCTAAACTAGGGCAACTACATTACAATCTTTATGTAAACAAAAAATACGTTACTTGGGTATGTTTTCCAGGTTAACTATCACAATTCCTATTGATATAGAAGACTGCTGATAATATCATTAAATAATAATTTCTAGGAGGAAATAGTAGCTTTATTAGAAAAGTCCAAACCAGTTGGATTCACTACTGAGACCTATCAGACAAAATTTTAGAGAAGAAACATCCCACTTACATGCCACCTGAAAAGGGCTGCTTGTAGAGAGAGGAAGAAGAGGTGATGTGCTTTGTAAGATAAGACAGACATCTGAATAACTTAATCAACAAACAAAAATCAAATCTCAGAGATTCGACACTTGGAATATATATATAGTAGAGAAATATGCTAATTAACCAGGAGGCCATAACGGGTTGACCAGACAGGAGGAGGTTGCACACACAGCATCGGTGGCGGGGCGGCAGGGGCCTCCATGTGCCTGCGCTGGGGGAGGGCCTGGTCAGAAGCCCCTGAAACTGCTTCAAGGGCTGGAGAGGGAGGCAGGGACGGACCAGTGACTCCAGGGTGGGCGGCACAGAAGACAGCAGGGCCTGCTTGGCTGTCACCACGGTGATCCAGGAGCAGGCAAGTGCTCAGCCAGCACCCAGCAGGGACTGCTTGGCCGTTGCTGTGGTGTGGAACAGGCAGGCCCCGTAGAGAGCAGAGAACCACAGGGAGCGGGCCTAAGCCGTCAGTAGGACATCCCCTGAGGGCTCCCGGATTGGAGAGGGTGCAGGTCGGGCTGAGGGACTCCCCCCAGTGCATGAATTTTGTGCACCAGGCCTCTAGTACAAAATAATTATATATGCCCCGACGGCATGGCTCAGTGGTTGAGCATCGACCTATGAACCAGGAAGTCATGGTTCAATTCCTGGTCAGGGCACATGCCCAGATTGTGGGGTCAATCCCCAGTAGCAGGGTGCAACAGGCAGCTGATCAATGATTTTCATCATTGATATCTCTCTCTCTCTCTCCTTTCCTCTCTGAAATCAATAAAAATATATATTTTTAAAAAACAAAATAATTATATACTTTTACTTTATATTTATCTAAGGACAAAATCCCCTCATATTGGCCATTTCTGATGTTATAAAACACACTAGAGAAAAATCTTGAAAACAGTAGCCAATTTGGTAAAAACAAAAAAATAAAACAAAAAAAAACAGCCTAGGTTTTAGAACTAATATTTAGTTATTACAAACTGCACAAATTCTCAGAAATATTAACTGCCTTACACATATTCTTTCTTTCAGACTAATTATAAAAAGATGCATTTTCCACTCACAGCAACCCTGATTTCAGGTTTCAGGAAACCCAGGCAAGTTATCTGGGATGCCATTTACAGAGTGTCATGAAAGTGAAATGTAGCTAATGAGCCCTTCACCATGGTTTGCATCATGTTCATTTCTGACTCTGCCTTTATGACAGCTACTGCTCAGAAAAAGTCCGTCCATTCCATGTAAATCTGGCTGCTCCCTGCTCCAGTACCACTGTTAGAAAACTCAATTTAAATCAAATCCAGTCACTTCTGCTAGCAGCAGTGCACTTCCCAATACTCCTCAACCACCCGTACATTCCAGCAAGACTTCATTTCTTGCTTCTCTCAGCCTTCCTCCAATTCAACCGCACTCTAATTGGCTGGCTGGGGATTCCACTGTCACTCAAGCTAAACCCCAAGCTCATTGACAAAATTGAAAGCTGAGTTTGCAGTTTGAGTTTCGTTCCAAGGGCACACATTTCCTGGCCTTTTAAAAACCCCTAGTAAATAGCCAGATAGAAGGTAAGACAATGTATGAAATTGTACCTTAAAATACAGCAGATCTTTTTTCAGACACATTTGATTGTTTGGTTCCATGCTCGTGGTCCAGAAGGGAATTGAGGAATGTCTTCACATTTTGTCATGAAAAAGAAGGCCAGGACATCATCTGGAAGTCCCTTTCAATAACCATTAAGTTACACTGTTGAAAATGATCTCTTGTGGCCTAAAGATTATGGGTTTGGGGAGGGAATTGAGTAAAATTCTCCATGGGTACCAATCCAGGCAATTCAAGGCTTTGTTTTCTGCTTCTAGATTAGGGATGCTAGCATCAAATTATTTCATTTTCTTTAAATTCGCAGACTATGAAATATTCCTAGAATATGAAATATTCCTAGATTATACCAGAAGCTCAATACAATAATATACTTTTCAGATTATGCTGTGCACATAAAAGGTATATATTATTAGCTCTGTGTAACCAAATTTTAATTTCACTGACAGTAAATAAGGTGGGATCTCAGGCTGTGTGATGAGTGTGGGAGGGTTACAAAGTCCAACACAAAGTCCTTGCCCTCAAGCAATTTCCATCTTATGAAGGTAACATTTGGATAGAAAATATGAAGTGTTATGTATAAAGTAAGTACCACATTTGTAACACAGACAATGGATGAAGCTATTCAGAGGAGGGAATAGATGACTGAGACAGGAATTTGTTCCCCAATAATCATTCTTTACTAGCCATTCTCCTTTCTGCCTCTTTGGTCAAAGGTAGAACAGAAGAAAAAGATATACCCAGTAAATGCTCAACTCCACCCTTAAAAATGATCCCAAACCATTATTTACAGTAAAACCTCGATATAGCAGATTAATTTCAGGTGAGAGGGCGTTTGTTAAAGCCAAAAGTCCATTATATAATAAAGTAGGTTTTCCGAATGCCTATGTTAAAAAAATTGACAAATTAGTTTACCTGCTTTTACTTAAGCAGACACATTTGTGTAACTAAAGTTAAGTATGTATGAAAAGTTGAATTTCACAGAAAAGTTTTCTACATGCATTACATTAATTTTAAATTCATACTGAACAGGTCTAATAAATGCATGCATTCACCATCACCGCGAGTAAACAAATGCCCAAGGTTGGGGTGGGGCTTAGCGCATGTGGGAACATCAACTGGCATGCATTCAAACTGCTACAAAAAGTCACGACACGTGACAAAAGAACCAATTATCCCACACAACGCGGTGTGGTTACGTGCTAATCATTCACCAAACATTGTTTACATGAGGTTACTCTTGGATTTAAATATGCAGATTATAGTTGTAGATATGTAATATTTATTTATGTTGGTGAAATTTCTACAGTGTTTTTTCCAACATAGGGCCTATTCGTTAAAATTTGTTAAAAATAACAGTGAAAAGGAGGACCTACATAATAGCCTCTTAATTAAATTATAAGCAGATCT
>NW_006295560.1:373591-394274 GCF_000327345.1 Myotis davidii | reverse complement strand
GGAGTTCCATTTTTGGTTTTTTTGAGGAAACTCCATACTGTTCTCCACAGTGGCTGCATCAGTCTGCATTCCCACCAGCAGTGCACGAGGGTTCCTTTTTCTCCACATCCTTGTCAGCACTTGCCATTTGTTGATATGTTGATGCTAGCCACTCTGACAGGTGTGAGATGATACCGCATTGTCATTTTGATTTGCATCTCTCGGAATATAGTGACTTGGAGCATGTTTTCATATGCCTCTTGGCCTTCCTTCTGTCTTCTTTCGAAAAGTATCTATTTAGGTCCGTTGCCCATTTTTTGATTGTTGGGTTGTTTATCTTCCTTTTAAGTTGTATGAGTCCCCTATAAATGCTGGAGATTAAACCCTTATCGGATATAACATTGGCAAATATGTTCTCCCATGCAGTGGGCTTTCTTGTTTTGTTGATGGTTTCTTTTGCTGTACAGAAGCTTTTCATTTTGATGTAGTCCCATTTGCTTATTTTCTCTTTAGTTTCCGTTGCCCTAGGAGCGGTATTGGTGAAGATACTGCTTCGGCATATGTCTGAGATTTTGCTGCCTGTTCACTCCTCTAGTATTTTTATTGTTTCCCATCTTATGTTTAAGTACTTTATCCATTTTGAGTTTATTTTTGTGTATGGTGTAAGTTGGTGGTCTAGTTTCATTTTCTTGCATGTATCTGTCCAATTTTCCCAACACCATTTATTGAAGAGACTGTCTTGACTCCATTGTATGTTCTTGCCTCCTTTGTCAAATGTTAATTGAGCATAGTGGTTTGGGTCGATTTCTGGGTTCTACAAGCAAATCTTGATTAAAAGCATTTTTAAATTAACAGGGTATTGATTTTCACATATAACATACTGACCACCTTGAAGCACCATCCAACCACCTCCACAAGGGGCACACTCAAAGGGCAACCTCAGTGGGCACCAGAGCCTCATTAAGTAAGTCCTGCTTCATGGGGTTGGCCCATGCACAACTGATCTCCACAGTGGTCATAGCCAGTGCTTTCAGTCAAGTGTCCTGGGGGTAAGTCCCTCACTGATGTGCTAACAGCAATCAAGACTCAACTACAACAGGCAGGTGTACACAGCCCACAGGGGAAGGGTGCACACCTGGAGTACCCAACTCAGGTGACTTGGGAGGCTATGCCACTGGATGTTACAGGACACCCACTATATAAGGCCACTCTATCAAGCCTGGGAGACTTAGCATCTCTACCTAATATATAGAAACAAACACAGGGAGGCTGCCAAAATGAAGAGACAAAGAAACATGCACAAAATGAAAGAACAGAAACAGACTCATAAATACAGAGAACATTTTCATGGTAGCCAGATGGGAGGGGGGAGGTAAAGGCATTAAGAAGTCCAAATTGGTAGTTACAGAATAGTCATGGGGACATAAAGTACTGCACAAGGAATATAGTGAGGAATATTGTAATAACTATGTATGGTGGCAGATGTGTACTAGATTTATTGGGCTTATAATTTAGTTGGTTATATAATGTCTAATCACTGGATTATATACCTGAAACTAATATAATACTGTATGCCAACTAAAATTGAAAAATAAAAATATTATTTAAAGTAAAAGAAATAAAACTGTTATATCACTTCCATAAAAGAAGGGCTACAGAAAAATATGTTAATATCCCATTCTAGGAAAGAGGTTGGGCAATAAATAACATGTCCTACCACATAAGATCCTGTGGCAGACTCCATATCGTCTTTCCAGTTGAATCCATAGGCAGTGTTACCTGGCATGTCCTGGAAAAAGTTGTATTTCAACTTTTTCTTGTTCTCAGTGATTAGTAGACTCCACTATAGTAGGATTTTCAAGCTGTTATTTGCTGGGTGATCAGGCACTTTATAAAATATCCCTTTCTGATTTCTATCCCTAATGAAAAGGATGCCTATGTTTTATCTTTACAATGCAGGTTCTTCTAATAAGCTGATGAATATTTTCCAGATAATATGCTAATGATTGCTCATTAACGCATTGCCCATACTAACAATTAGTATTAAAAAGTCTACAGTGACTACATTAAAAGAATCTGAATATACAACCATGTGAAAAATCTTAGGTTGAGCTAAAGACTGGGAAGAGGGAAGGTCTGGGTCATAAGGAAATTTTCAGAATCCTTCCATTCATACAATGAGGAGCATGCTTATGACTAAGTTTAAGTTCAAGTGTTTTCTTCCAACAAAATGATCAATAAAGCCCTAGCCTGTTTTGCTCAGTGGATAGAGCGTCGGCCTGCAACTGAAAGGTCCTGGGTTCAATTCCAGTCAAGGGCACATGCCTGGGTTGCAGGCTTGATCCCCAGTAGGGGGCATGCAGAAGGCAGTCAATCAATGATTCTCTCTCATTATTGATATTTCTCTCTCTCTCCCTCTCTTAAATCAATAAAAATATATTTTAAAACAAAACAAAAATGATCAATAAAGTATGTCTACGAAGAACCTAAATACAAAAGACTGATTTTATGTGTAGAATTTCTTATTTATGAATGCATGCAGATGTATCAATTCAGACAAAATGTTCATTTGAATCCTATGACTGAAAGCCTCCATCTAGTTCCTACAGTTTGGGGTTGTTTTTTGTTGATCTTATTCTTCAGTAAATAAAATAAATGACAGTGTAACAAGATACCATAATGCAACATTTGCTCTTTAAGCAATTTTGCCATCACAGACTCACTAGTTCATTTCTTCCCCCACCCCTTTCTGGAACCTCTCTCACATCTAGAGTACTTAATCAGTGCTTGAAACTAAACATAAAGTAGGCCTTGCTTCAGTTTTCTACCTTGGAATAAGTTACTTCACATGATATCCAAAGTACTGTACTTGAAGACTTTGTGAAGAAAAGATCAGGAAATATTAAAGACAGATCATATGAAATTTAAAGGAAAAGTAACTATCACTGAGAGAGATCCTTGAACATCTTGACAGTTAATGAATATGAAATTTTTTTTTTGCAATTCAGAGTAACTCTACTCATCTGAATCTGATACCAATAGCACTTGGTTTAAACAGAAATATTTTGAGTAATTCAATAACAATTCAGCTACTTGAATATGTTGTGCAAGAAGCAGAAGAGGTGGTATAATACACCAACAGGTATACATTAACAATACACATTTGAATTTCATGATGATGTGATGGTTCCAGCAATACAGAAGAACTGAAATATAAGATATTTGAACTGGATTCTTCCCTCTGTCATTGTTTTCCAATATTATTTAGATGATACTACATTGTTCTTATTCCAGTCCCATTAATGCTCCCCCTTCAACTTTGATGTGTAAAGCCATCACAGACTTCAAAAGACCAAAATATAACTCTTGAATCTTACTGCTTCCACCTACAACAGCAAAAACTGCTCCAGATTAATCATACTTGATTTTGCCACCTCTCCTGATGTGTCTGGAACTGCGGAGTTTCCTGGGACACAAAATTTCCAGTGCTAAATCTAAGAAAGTTTCAGGCATACCAGAACATATAGGTCACTCATTCTAAGCCATCATCCATGTAATTGTTGAAATTAATAGCTAGCAGCCAACCTTGATCCCTCCTTTCCTTTAATTCTCCAGATCTAAACTACCAGTAAATCTAGCCCTGGCCAGTATAACTCAGTGGTTAAGGCTGTCCCCTGCACCAAAAGGTCACCAGTTTGATTCCTGGTGAGGGCACATCTTGGGTTGTGGGTTCAATCCCAGGTTGGGGTGTGTGTAGGAAGAGCCCCTAATAAATAAATAAATAAATAGATAAGTAAATAAATAAATAAACAAACTTGCAGTAAATCTTGAACTCTCATGAAAACATCCCCTGGACTCACCACCTCTTAACTCTCACCTGTAGCCATAGCAGGCCAAACCAGCATCACCCCATAACCAGTGTACTGCAATGGCTACTGAAGTGTTACCTTTCCAGTATTGCCCATTTATAAAACTTCCAGCCCTGAATACACGCACGGTCTTGTTTCCATCTCTTTCTCCAATCTCATCTACTACTCATTAACCTGCCACTAAGATTTCTTAAACATGCTAAGCTCATTCCAGTCAGGAGGCCTGTGTACCACGGTTTCCAGTGCTTGCAGTGATTTTTCCCTGCTTTTGCTGCAACTGATTATAATGCTTGCCATATATTCTAAGCTTATATATCACCTCCACAAAGAGCTTCCCTTGACCACCCAATCTACAATTCCATTCAATGACTTTCAATCACATCACCATGATTTAATTCTCTACATAATGAGTAATACTATCTGATACTTTCTTGTTTATACTTATTTTATATTTGAAAGGTAATTTTTTAAAAATTGTATACACAATAATCACACAACCATTTAAAGTATACGCAAAGATAAATGCAAGGGAATACTGAAAACTAATTCTAATATGTGTCTTTTGGTGGTAAAAATCATGGGTTATTTGGATAGTTTACAATTATTTCCCTTATCTGTTGGTCTCACCCTCTAGATTCTGATATACACTGAGGAACAGAGGGCAAGGTCTGTATCTTTGAGGTTGTATTCCTAGTCTCTACAGAATATACAAATAACAAACTTGCTCTAAGTTTAAAGGTTTCCATTCATACTGATGCTACACTGCCCTCTCACCATAATGAAAAAACGTTTTCACACTTCCAATTCCTATCTACTCATGTTTGCTAGCATAGTTTTTATCAAAGTAAGAATATACATATATGTCAATAAATTATCTAAACAAGTAACCTGCTCAATCTACCAGTTCACTTCTGGCTTAAATTAGAACAATCATGCACAGCAAACTAGCTGAGGCGGTTTGGACGTTTTATATTCTGTTGCATTATCCACATAAAAGCATCCTAACTGGATTGATTATGTGTTTTAAAATCTGCCTTCTTTAAGTTTTGAGAGTGTCTTGTTATGACCACTGAATTAAATAACTTGAAATGACATTCACGAATTATCTCTGAAAAGTGGTTTAATACAGAAAAAGATATTATGCAGGTGTCAGGTTTCAGAATAGCTTTTGCTGATGCACTAGAGAGTACTTGGAGTTTAGTGAAATAATTAGAATTACAAGGGTCTTAGCTTAAAAATTATGCATAGCCCTCCTAAGAGTTAACGATATAAGAAAATGGAGGACCTTTTAAGTCATAAAATATCCAGATAATACAATAGGTAATGACTGGGTAAGTCTGTCAGCACTGTTCTTAGGATGGATTCTGGTTGTTAGTGGAAAAATCTAAATGAAATAAAAGACACCACATATGTTCGCAGAGAGTTTGATCTATAGAAGAGTAAAAACAGAATAAGACAATTTCAAGGAGTCTATTAACACATAAAATAAAACAAAAATCAATTTATTTACTGCCACCCAAAATTCCTCTAAAAGAATCAAAGCCTTTAATTCCATATTAGCAGGTGAAGCTCTCTGCTCTTAAAAATTGTTACAAGTTGATATAAATTCACACTAAGATTAAAATAACTGATATTATAGTCTTCCCTATGAGCAGATCACCTTTAAAAATCTATTGGGTTCATCCTTAGATTTTCTTTAAAAAAAAAAAAGACATATGTCCATTGAAGACAGTTTACAAAAAAAGGGAAAGAAAATGATTTCTAATCCTATCACTGGATTTAAAATGTTAAGTCTTGGTATATAGACTTCTGGAATTAATTTGTCTGCCTTTCTGTCTCCGAATTTGTCTCTCTCTCTTCACTAAGCATTCAGAAAATGTAACACAAAAATTCATGAAAATCTAGTAATATGGACAGATATAAATCGATCACGAGAATATTGCAAGTCCTGTGACTGTTAAATACTTTACCATATAGGAAATGCTATAAAATATTAGCAATTCTAATTATATCACTCTTATTTATGCTAAGGCCACGGATATGAAACAGAGGAGGATAACTAACTCATGAATCTGAGAGAAAAGGTAGGAAGGCTGGAAGAGATTAACCAAAGAACTTATACGCATATATGTTTTACTATGGACACAAACAATAGGGTGGTGAAGGCCTAGGGTAGGGTTGGAACCAGGTGAAGGGGGGAATAAGGCAAAAAAGAGGGACATCTGTAATACTCTCAACAATAAATATTTAAATAGAAAAAAGACATTACAAAATGTTTTATCATTTAGTGGTAAAGAATACTGAGAAAAACACTAAAATTTTTCTATGCACCAACAAAAAAAAAAAGCTTATAAAAATGGCTGATAATAGAATAAAAATTAAGCCCTCTAAAATCATCCATTCTTTGCAACTTTAATTACCATACTAAAATGCTCTAATTTAACATTGATGTAAACTAGTTTTAATGGCGTTTTTCCAACAATAGTCATTTTAATTTCCACAAACATAAAAAGAATGAATATTTTGCCTGAGAAGTCACTCAGGATCTGATAAAACTCCTCTATTTGCCATATTCTTGTTGAGAACTTTGAATGAAAGTACATATGAGCTATAAATACCATTTCTTTACCTCTGTGTGAGGTTTAATCTTCCTTGCAAAATAGGAATTGTGTTTATCCCTGAAGGTAATCAATTTTATCATTTTAGAACAACTATAATGAACATAGGGAAAGCTGAAACATATCTCTAGGTCTATGCTTAAAGACATTGGTGAAATATTGAGGCAATGAAGACCTCAATGATTAAGATATCAGACTGAAGAAAACCCACAACAGTGAGCTTCAGATCTCATCCTGGATGGTGTGGCTCAGCTGGTTGGGTGTCATCTCGTGCACCTGAAGGTGGCGGGGTTCATATCCTGGTCAGGGGCACAAGCCTGGATTGCGGGCTTGATCCCCAGTAGGGGAATGCAGGAGGCAGCCTACTGATGTATCATTCTCACATCGATGTTTCAGTCTCTCTCTCTCCCTCTCCCTTCCTCTCTTTCTAAAAATCAATTAAAAATCCTCTTTTTAAAAAATAAAGGCCTGATTTCAAATTATGTTCCTGAAACCTCACCTATAACGGTCTCATTTGGGATGGCATTTTTTAAAAATCCTCACCCAAGGACATGATTGGAAGAGACTGACATAATTCAAAAGCATTGACATATTTTAAAGATATTACTCTGTTTTGAGTCATATGTGGACAGGGAGCTTAGCAGGATAACCATTTTAGAACATAATAATTTACTCTATAAGACATGGTGATGACTGGGACTAGGGTGGCAGCAGTGGGAGTGGTAGACAATAGTTGAATTATTACCCTCGCTGGTTTGGCTTAATGGATAGAACATCAGCCCACGGACTGAAGGGTCCTGGGTTCAATTCTTGTCAAGGGCACATATCTCCGTTGCAGGCTTGATCCCTGGCCCTGGTCAGGGTGTATGCAGGAGGCAACCAATCGAGATGTCTCTCATATCGATGTTTCTCTCTCTGTGTCTCTCCACCTGCCTTCCACTCTCTCTCTAAAAAAATCAATAAAAAAATAACTTTGGGTGATGATTTAAAAAAATAAAATGGTTGAATTATTGATATATTTTGAAGTCAGAACCAACAGTATTTACTGTGGAGTTGGAAGAGGGGAAATAAAAAAATATATATTTCTAAGGTTTGGCACCAAAGCAACTAAAATTGAGATTGAGAAAAGCATGCTTTGGGGGAGGGGGAAAGTTGTCAGAAAGTATGGAGGAACTGTGGTTTGGAACAAGGAGTGTGCCCACCTCTAGGACCATAGCATGAGCGAGGAGTTTGGGAAATCACAGAGCCAGTAGGAAGGATGCTGCAGAGGAAGCAGTGTTCTCATTGGAAGTCAGGTTGGGACAGAATAAGAAGATGAAGGGAAATTCTTTAAAAAAGATTTAGGACTTGGAAAGTAATGATATTATGGAAGTTTGTTGATATAAAAGTAACATGAGCTCCAGAGCCCAGTGGAAAGGATCGAGGGAGGTGGGCATTAGGTCATGGGGATAGATCAGCAGATGTACAGTCTTGTGAGGAAGAGTCAGGGTAATGAAGGATATAACCTTGCTTCTTGGGTCACTGAATATAATGAAAATGAAAGACATAATAGTAATTCCTAATGACTGAATGTTTTGGTCATTGGCATTATGATAATGTCATTTGATTAAAATATTACATCATGATTTTTTTAAATATACATTAATTTCCAAAGAACTATTGAGGATGAACCATGTGAAGAAGTCCAATCTTAGGGATGATAATACCAAAATACAGACCCTCACCTTTGAGGAAATCTTAATGTAAGTGGGTATTTAAGCCAAATACATGAAAATTTCAATAAATCCACTACTTTATTAAAATAATGGATTAAAGGCTATATTTTAAGTACCAAATGTGTGAAATATTTTATTATTTTTTAAAATATATTTTCATTGATTTCAGAGAGGAAGGGAGAGGGAGAGAGAGATAGAAACATCAATGATGAGAGAGAATCCTTGATTGGCTGCCACCTGCACACCCCTTACTGGGGATAGAGTCCACAACCCTGGTATATGCCCTTGACCGGAATCAAGCCTGGGACCCTACAGTACACAGGCTGATGCTCTATCCACTGAGCCAAATCGGCTAGGGCAATGTGTGGAATATTTTGGAATATTTTAAAAGCTACAAGTTGAGTGGAGAGTTATAACTGTGGTCTAGGGTTATACCTCAGGAGGTATCTGGAAAATAAGGAGGAATAAGCGGTGGAAAGGGGGAGGAAGAATTCCAGGCAGAGAGAAAGGTAAACAATTAAGAAACTTTTCTGTATTTCTAGGTAGATTTTTTTCTTCCTTCTATCTAAAGCACAAATTCTACCAAAATACTGAAATATTTCATTACCATGATTATTAATTATTGGATGACTTTATTCCTTTTCAAGTGTATTAACCGTCTCGTCTCTACTGATATAGCAATACATTTTTTTATTTTTAATTATGCTGCTGACATTAAAAACAACAACAACCAGAAAGCAAAGAGAGCAGATGTGTATTCCACGCGATTTAAAAATTAATCTATCCTCCATTGCACCCACTTAGTTTCAGGCAGGAAGAAATACTTGCTAATGAGTCAGATGATTACCAGCATCGAGTTTATTTAGAGGAATCCCATGTGTGAGGGTGGGCTTGGAGTGAGTACACCCAGAAACGGAAATGTGAATGCTACCCTTTCTACATTATTAAAACAAAGACAGGCTTGCACAACTGAACGCCATCCCTTGTCACTGTTCTATGGTGCAGCTTCAATGTATATGCTCTCCTCACCGGGACTCATAGGTGTTGTTCATCTTCCCACACAGCAGAGGTATGTACTATAAAAAGCCGGAACTGAAATAATGCCACAGACTCAGAAAATCTATCACAAGAATTCTACTGCCATCAAGAGCATCTTTTCTTTCATAGCAGGTGAAATGCATCTCTAATTCAATTTGTGCAATGCTAAATCTTTGTCAGAGAAATAGCCATACCAGCTCCCTAAAGTACTATTACTTACTCTCTCTTCACCAAGTTGCAATTTATTTCCCAATAACAATTTGATTTGAGACATACACGGAATGGTTCACTACAGTGATTGATGCTGTTAATCATTAATTTTCTGTAACGGTTAGGAGGATACACACATACTATTCATCTGCCTCAAAAATAAAGAAAACCTTTGTTCTTTTGTTTTCAAATTGTAATATTTTCTGGGTTATTTTGTTTCAGGGAAACATTTAGTACAGGTTTAATGATTCTGTTTGCAAATATGTTTATAGGTTTTTTCAGCTCTGAATTATCTAACTACATCTTCAATGTTGCTTTAATTTCTGTCTTTTCTCCAAATTGTTGTCTTGTCCCTCATTAGGAAGTCTGCTGATTTCAAAAATTATTTGACATACTTGATCATCTGAAAGGAATTTCAAAGTTCAATTTCTCTCAGGATTTAATCATAGGCAATCATAGGTAGTACTCATTCTTACACAGTTACAGTGAAAAAAATCATTAATCTTCCCAGAGTGAATCAAATATAACCCCAAATAAAAGCTTTACTTGGGCACTGAATCCCTAAAGATTAGAGCATCCCAGAACTCATAGCACAGTTTCTCCATGTGTTTTACTGCTAGGAGATCTGAACTTCTAGTTCATAGCTGTGGAAAGCATCACATATTTGGGACACAGTAACTGCCAGTTTGGGTTCTAACATTGCCAAAATGATTTAAACCTATCAGATGGTTACAAGAGACAAGGAAATGGAATTATTTAGGATTAGGTGCTATCCAGTATCTCGGAAAATGCACAACACGGAGCCAAGGGGCTATTAGGTCAATGATGGCAGTCCCCAGGAGCTGGAGTTGCATCCATATCTGCAGTCACTGGTGGGAAATTTTTGTTGTCATAGTTTTGGGGGCTGAGGTGTGTGCTTGGGATGGGGATGGAATGCAGGTGTGCGATCAGGTGTCCTTAGGACAGTTTCAATTCCGTATATGGCTGACTCCTGTTGTCCAGAGAGTTGGTTTTTTTTTCTGGTCTTTTGTTCTCCTGTGGCAGGAAGCTTACAAATGGCTGTTAAGGATTGGATTGCCCTATAGTCGTAACAGATATTATGGGGCCTAAACTCGAATCTTGCTATTTAAAAAAAAATGTTCAGGATAGAGAAATTAGAGATACAGGAGAAAGGATAGCAGATATGAGAGGGAAATGGAGATGATTCCTGAGGAGAAGGAATGGACTGAAATCTAATAGGTAGTGTGATTTCCCTTGACCTCCAAGGAAGAACAAAGAAAATCTCCCATTAATGCAGATTTTAAAAGTGTCAGAGAGATGCAACATAGCAGCATCTGGCCATCTGCTAGAAGTCACATTCTATTAAGTGTTGCTTATATAACAAATCCTTAACTTCAATGCTGATAATTCCATTATTCTGCCAATTGGAGAGAGAGCATGCCAAAGTGCTAAATTCCATCCACTGGAAAATTGACGATGAAGTAGACGTGATAAAACTATGCGAGAAAGTGATTGGATGGGATGAGAATTTCCAACTGAAATTAAGGGGAGGTATTGAGCCTAAAATGGGCTATAGCCCACAAGATGACAATTTCTAGAAAATTCAGAGTAAAAGTCACTGTGACACATCAGCTGAGATTACAAACATGAACTGCATACCAAAGGATAAAAGATCTCTGGGAAAGTAAAAGCTCAAAATGTGTTCAATTTATAAGTACTAGGAGCAAAAAAAAGGGACTCAATGAATCCAGAACAGAACATGGTATCTAGAAGTAGGTGATTTTATCTAAGAATACAGAACTTCTTAGCTTTTGATTGCATCTTTGCTATCAATTACCATGATCTTCAAACTAAAACAAATAAATTGAACATGGTCAAGAGATATTTGAAGCCTATGAAAGGTGATAAGAGAGAATAAGTTCAACTCTCAAAGGATACATAAACAATTCCCAGAAAACAGAAAGAACTAGCAATCGCAGCAAATGCAACTTCTGAGACTTTTTTTAATATAGAAAAACAAGAAAGATGTCAGGAAACATGACCAAAAATCACCTTAGTATTCAGAAAAAAAAGAGAGATCATAGAATCTAGGAATCATAATGGCAGACTAGGAACCATACTGCCAAAAGCAAAATGGTAGAACACATCATAATTTAGGTAATTTTTAGAAGAAAAATTGATCATACACAGCTTGTGGGGATATCCACAAAAGCTCTTTGGAAGAGATAACTTTTGAAGTTTAGGAACATTTTAACATATGGAGAGGAGAGAATGGGGCAGGGGCAATGGGTAGGGCATGTCACAATGGCAGTAGTACTGGAGAAAAAAAAAGCAAGACTGTACTTGTTGTGTTTGGGAAAAATAAATGGCAAAAATATGGTGTAATATAAAGTAAATATGGAACTACAAAGTAATGAGTATATTATACTTTTGATGCTAACTATAGTGTTAATAAATGATAGGTTAGATTGAATGCCAAGCAAAAATATATATCATATCGACCTTTGTTTTTAAAGATGGTATTGTGTGTTCACCACCACAAGTCAAATCTCCCTCCATCACCATTTATGCCCCCTATACCCTCTTCTACCTTCCTCCATCTCCCTTTCCCCCTGGTAATCACCATACTGTTGTCTCTGTGTCTATGAGGGTTTTTTTTCCTTCATCCCTTCACCTTTTTCACCCAGCCCTGCAACACTCCTTCCCTCTGACAGTTGTCTGATCTCTGAGTCTGTTTCCATTTTGTTGGTTAGCTTATTATGTCTTTGGAGTATTGTCTATTCAGGTCTTTTGTCCAATTTTTAATTAGATTGCTTATGTGTTATTATTATTTTTTTTGGTGTTCAGTTGTATAAGTTCTTTATAAGTTTTGGAAATTAACTCCTTACAAAATGTATCATTGGCAAATATGTCCTCCCATTCAGTGGGTGGTCTTTCCATTTTGTTGATGGTTTCCTTTGCTATGCAAAAACCTTTTAGTTTAATGTAGTCCCAGTTGTTTATTTTGTTCTTGTGTTTCCCTTGCCCAAGGTGATCTATCAGAAAAAAATGCTATGAGAAATGTCTGAGATTTTACTGCCTCTGTTTTCTTCTAGGATTTTTATGGTTTTGTGACTTACATTTAAGTATTTTATCCATGTTGAGTTTATTCTTGTATATGGTGTAAGTTGATGGTCTAGTTTCATTTTTTGCATGTACCTGTCCAATTTCCCCACCATCATTTATTGAATAGACTGCCCTTACCCTATTGTATGATTTTGCCTCCTTTGTCAAATATTAATTGACTATAAAAGCATAGGTTTACTTTTGGGGTCTCAATTCTGTTCCGTTGATCTATATGCCTGCTTTTAATGCCAGTACTATGCTGTTTGACTACTATTGCCTTGCAATATAGTTTGATAGAAAGTAGCATGATTCCTCTTTGTTCTTCTGAAGATTGCTGTGGCTATTCTGGGTCTTTTGTGGTTCCATATAAATATTTAGAATATTTTTTCTAGTTCTGTGAAATATGCCATTTGTGTCTTGATAGGAATTGCATTGAATCTATAGATTGTGTTAACCTACATAATTTTATTAACTAATGTCACCCCAATAAATTAAATAAAAATAAATGTTAAAATCATAATATAAAGACAGTATTGGTAAATTTTTAAAATCTGTCTCAATCTACTTTAAACTCACAACATATCCAAAGAGGGAAGAAGCTATACTACTACCAAGATGTTTTTGCAATTTCTGACACTTTATAGATAATTTAATTTAAAGGAAGCCTCACACCTCCTTACTTTACTCCAGCCCTCCAGGTCAGCATTCCAATACTTCTTGCATATTTTCAGTACTCATTCCTTAATATGCACCAGGTTTTCTATGATATACCCCTTCATAGTGTACAAGTTCTAATATGGGTTTGCTCTATTTAAAAAGATGTCAGCCTGCCTGGCCAGTGTTGCTCAGTGGTTTAGCATCGACCTATGAACCAGGAGGTCACAGTTCTATTCCCAGTCAGGGCACATGACTGGGTTGTGGGCTCTATCTCCTGTATGGGATGTGCAGGAGGTAGCCGGCCAATGATTGTTTCTCATCCTTGATGTTTCTATCTCTCTCCCTCTCCCTTCCTTGCTAAAATCAATAAAAATATATATTTTTAAAAAGATGTCAGCCTGGCAGGTGACTTATGAAAAATATGATGGGAGGGTGGGCTGAAGGGGGTCAATGGGAGAAAAAAAGAGACATGTGTAATACTTTCAACAATAAGAAATTATTTTAAAAATTAAAAAATATATGATGGGAATCTATGGTATTTGAAATTCTCATTACCTAATTATCAATTTTTGGTGGTGTGCATTTGGTTGTTTTACATAAAACATTTAGTTAAACGCCAGTGTTCCAAAGATTGCCACCCATCAATACTAATTCCCTTATTGTTCAGATTCCGAGTCAGGGCACATACCTGGGTTGTGGGCTTGATCCCCAGTGTGGTGCATTCACAGGAGGCAGCTGATCAATGATACTTTTCATCATTGATGTTTCTATCTCTCTCTCCCTCTCCCTTCCTCTTTGAAATCAATAAAAATATATTTTTAAAAATAAATAAAAATTAAAATGCATGGTGCATATTAGATACGCAGTAAGTAAAAACTCTAATTTATTGTAACATTTGTATCTCTATTAGTAAAGATATTTCTTAAACCACATTTGTCACAGACATATTGTCTAAATAATGACTTAAAATATTTGAAGTTTTCGGAAAACATACTACATGTAAACTTCAAGTTTCTTATTACCATGTTGTCATGCAATCCTGATTTTTCTCAAACAAAGAACATTAATTATTTCACAAGAGCTTCTGTTCTATCTTCAGTACAACCAGTCACTCAGCTTCCCCTTGCAGGGAATTGTTCACCTAATCAAGCATTGACATTGAAAATGTATTTCTGTCCTAACCCAAGCAATAAACAGCTGACACAAAGAGGTTCAATATTTGTGCACCAAGTGTTATACAGATGATTTGTGACGGCATAAAAGTGTAGCTTTCATCTTTCTGAAAGCATTTCCTTGGCTTTCTGCTGAAAGAGGGGAAAAATCTGCCATCACGCCTTTCTATTTAGACACCTGAATTTCATTGAGAAAGAGACTGGTTGACAGAGTGACATGATTGCATGCTGCTTAGTGCCTTTGCTGAGGAGGGGTGTAACCAAGGCAGCTGAGATAGGGGAGAATGTGAGAAACAAGGAGTGAATTCATGCATTTCATATGTGTTTATCCTCTTAACCAAAACGATTCTATTTACTTATAAAATGATTGTTTTCCATGCAGATTTTACATGGCCATATTTTAATCTCCAATTAGCCCAAGTCTCCCTGGTTTTCCCTAATACCCGGCCAGCTGGCTTCTGAGCATAACATGAGGCCTGATGCCAAATCCTGGAGTATCTGGCACCTACAGGTATAATGACCTGCCCGTGGCCGCAGGTCACCTACATCCACCAGGCAGGAGTGACAATTTGATTTTTATATCTCTTGTCATTACAGTGAAGCTGACACACAGCACTCATGACATCCATTTCCTATCATTGGAGAGGGAATTGGTGACCTTTTCTTACCGTGTCAGTTTATTTGCCAGTGAAAACAGGTTTTCTGAAGCAACCAGTAAACTCAAGGCACCTGTATGGGACAAACTCCTTAGAAATAGGGACTTAATTTCTTCTCAAGCTGTTGAATCAGTGCTGCCTTAGGCAAGAGGAAACTTGGAATGCAAGCCACTTGACAGGAAAGACTCGAGGCATGACCCTCAAGTACAGAGAGCTCATTTTACAAAACAGATTTCTCTCGTATCTTAGGTCCACAGAACAGCTACAGATTTACCTGGTTAATACATATCTCCTCACCACTTATATGCTCCCTAGCTTTCTTTATATATGTTATTAAGGAATGTTTCTCCAATTAATTTAACTTTTAAAATATATTTTATTGACTTCAGAGAGGAAGGGAGAGGAAGAGGGAAAGGGAGAGATAGCAATATCAATGATGAGAGAGAATCATTGATCGGCTGCCTCTTGCACACCCCAAACCGGGGATCAAGCCTGCAACCCTGGCATGTGCCCTGACTGGGAATCGACCCATGACCTTCAGGTTCATAGGTCAATGCTCAACCACTATGCCAGCTGGGCAATAAATTTAATTTTTTTTGAAAAAGAAAGAAAAGGGAAATACCCATCCCAATGAAACACTCTTAGCATTCCACAGTACAGAAGAAATGCACAGCAAAATGCAGTCATCTGTCAAAACAACCAAAATCGTGCTACTGTTAGCATCTTTGGGAGCCAGTAGCTAGAATGGCAGTCCCCCAATCACACATGCATACCCACACAGTACGATCAAGAAGCTTTTCCTTCTTGGCTGATCATTTAACATTTCAAAAGTATTTTGAAGACTATCAAATGAGTTGAATAAGTCACATTTCATTAATGTCCTTTATCTCCTACAACTCTAAACACAGACACTGAAAAAAACCAAACCCAAAGGCCTTTAGCACCAAAGTAATGTAGTTTATTTGAGAGATTGTACTCTTCTCTGAAAATGAAAATGAAAATTAGATCTTAACTGATAAGGAATACAATAACTAAGATCTCTATATATTTGCTATTTTCACAAGGGAATATATTTCAATTTATTTATTCAAATTTAAGGCAAAAATTTTATGTTTTTTGCTTTTCAATGGCTATTTAATTAATTTCTGTGTTTAGGAATAAGGGACTTTGATATCATAACAGAATCTACATAATTATTCTGCTTCCCCCAATAGGATTTAAAGAAAATTCATTTTTAAAAGGGTATCAGTGTTAGCATTAAGAGTGTCATCCTATCTTAAACACATTAAAAAACAACAACTCTGGTACGAAGGGAGGCAAATGTCTGTTCTCTCCATTTTGACTGGTGTGAGGTGTATGCAGTTTGTGTATCTGGTTCTTATGTGTTCACTCTCATATACTGTGTAACCTAGCTCCCTGGAGATAACTTTAACAGACACAGCCCTGCCCTGGAAGAAGTGACCCAGTACTTTGGGAATAGGCATCAGGCCAGACTGACAGATGGATATCAGTTTGACAAGAACTATGCTAGGCTACATTAGCAGTGGTCGGCAAACTCATTAGTCAACAGAGCCAAATATCAACAGTACAATGATTGAAATTTCTTTTGAGAGCCAAATTTTTTAAACTTAAACTATATAGGTAGGTACATTGCTATTAATTAGGGTACTCCTAAGGCTTAGGAAGAGCCACACTCAAGGGACCAAAGAGCCGCATGTGGCTCACGAGCCGCAGTTTGCCAACCACGGGGCTAGAGTATTCACCAGCCAAATTCTCCTTTGAAACCACTCAAAGGGAAGCCTGTAAACAAGTGTATGGTTTTAGGTATAAAGAGATTTTCCAATTAGGCTATTCCAGTGTTATCTTAAAAAGATGACTTAGAAGTAATTTAGTTGCCTTTGTTTGTTGATTTACTTGTTTCTTATCTTTTGAATTTATGCAGTTATCCATACATAAGAGTAAATGGTTTTTATAATCCTGAAATTCATGGAAGGCATTCAGAAACTGCATCCAAAAGGCTTCTGTCCTCCTGTGCACACCTCTAGCCAAAGCAGGAAAACAATTGCTCAGACTTATCTTTTTCTAGATGCTGAAGCTTGCTGAGGAATTGCTAAATGTATTTTTTTTACCCCATCCTATACTTGATTGAATCTGCTATATAAACGAAATGAAGATGAAATAGCACCTTCTTTGATTATTACTAAATAGTTCACAAATTAACACTAAACCGCAAATGAGGAGATAATGTGTCTTTTTGAGAAAACCAGATGCTTTCTGTTTAAAAATACATTTGATAACAGGGTAGAATAGTCAATGTACAATGCATGCCATCTGCTGACTAATACAGAGTATTTGTAAAGGTAAATACTTTCAATAACTGTGTTTGATAAATGACTGTCTCACCTATTACAACTACATTTGAACCACAAATTGGATCTTGCCATTTTTTTTTAACTTTATGAGCCACAATTTAACATCCAATCTAATTAGGAAAACGTAAAAGGTAACTGCTCTGAGCTTAAATACCATGGTAAGTTTTCAAATGCCTCTTAGACATGCAATAAATAAGGAATAAATTTGAAAGTTTCTGATCAATCCATGTCATCCATGTCAGTTAAATGAATAAAATATATTTCTCAAAACTCCCTAGAGCAGTGGTTCTCAACCTTCTGGCCCTTTAAATACAGTTCTTCATGTTGTGACCCAAGCATAAAATTACTTTTGTTGCTACTTTGTAACTGTAATGTTGCTACTGTTATGAATCATAATGTACACTAGAGGCCGGGTGCACAAAAATTTTGGCACTCGGCGGGGAGGGGCGTCCCTCAGCCCAGCTTGTGCCCTCTCGCAGTCTGGGACCCCTCGGGAGATAACGACCTGCTGGCTTAGGCCTCCTCCCGGGTGGCAGAGGGCAGGCCCAATCCCTAGGTTCAGCCCCTGGTCGGGCTCAGAGCAGGGCCGATTGGGGAGTTGGGGCACCACCCCCTGTCATACACAGAGCAGGGCTATCAGGAGGTTGTGATTCCACCCTGTCACACTCAGGGTAGGGCCGATTGGGGGGTTGGGGCACCGCCCCTTGTCACACTCAAGGCAGGGTCGATGAGGAGGTTGTGGCGCCACCCCCTGTCACACACAGAGCAGGGCCTATCAGGGGTTGGGGCGCCGCACCCTGTCACACACAGAGCCACAGGGCAATCAGGGGGTTTGGTCGCTGCCCCCTGTCACACTGATCCCGGTGCCAGGAGGCCTCGCGGCTCCGCTGATCCCGGTGCTGGGAGGCATATTACCCTTTTACTATATAGGGTAGAGGCCTGGTGCATGGGTGGGGACCGGCTGGTTTGCCCTGAAGGGTGTCCTGGATCAGGGTGGGGGTCCCCACTGGGGTGCCTGGCCAGTCTGGGTGAGGAGCTGAGGGCTGTTTTCAGGCTGGGGGGGACTGAAGCTCCCAACCGTTCCTTTTTTTCTTTTTCTTTTTTTATTCTGGGCCAGCTTTAGCTTTGAGGCTTGGCTCCAGCTCTTAGGCCTCCGCTGCTGAAAGTAGGTTTCTGGCCATTGCTTACAATGTTGCGATCCTGCTGGCTGAAGCCCGGCAGGTTTCTGGGGTTTTGTTTAGCTTCCATGTTTGTTACATAGTTGCTTGCAGCTCAGAGGCCTGCAGCGGCAGGCGGGGGACGTTGGATTCCTCTGTCACTGAAGCAAGCAAGCCTCATGTTAGTTTCAAGCTGCCTGGCTGCCAGCCGCCATCTTGGCTGGCAGTTAATTTGCATATTGCCCTGATTAGCCAATGGGAAGGGTAGCGGTCGTATGCCAATTACCATGTTTCTCTTTTATTCGATAGGATATCTGATATGCAGGATGGTCTTAGGCAACCCCTGTGAAAGGGTCGTTCGACCACCAAAGGGGCTGCGACCCACAGGTTGATAACCGCTGCCCTAGAGAGAGCCATGAATCTTCAATCTTTCCATTTCTGATGTCTGCTTTCTACTACTTTAAAAATCAGTTTGAATTAGATGTGAACAACATAATTGAAGAAATTTAATTTGTTATGTCTTTGTTTAGTTACAGTAACACAGATGATTTTTAAATATTGTATATAATTTATATTCAGTATAAACAATTCAAAACAATGATCAAGATTACATATCTCTGTTTTAACTTAATAAACTATTAGAATTGGAATGTGTTAAAATGTAATCCATTTAGCAGTACAAATCACATTTGCAAGTAGTAATTTTGTGGACATAATTTCTATCATTATCAATAAATAGAATAACAGAATATTAATTTTATTTTTTCTAACCTAAAATTTCACTTGTAATGATAACCTCTAATTTACTGCCACAGATACTTCACACTTTTATTTTCTAAGTTCAAATATAATTTTCAATGTCATGGAACCTTAATCACCAACTTCATTTGATCACTACATACATTAATAGATTCTAATACAATCGCCTTTGTTCAGGTAATTTTTTCATTGACATTATAACTATTCCTTTTTTTAAGATGCATGGGAGAAGCAAGTATAAAGCAAATAAAAATAAAGATAACTTGAGTCTTGAAATAAGAGAATCTCACTTTGCGAACCATTAAACACCTTTTCACTGAGGGCACTATTCAGTTTTCAAAATGCATAATAGTGGCTGGAAATTATAGAGGAAATTTTCAAAAAACAGCTAGAGAGAGGGGAGCTCCAAAATATGCATATATCCATGCCTCAATGTCACCCCAGTAAATTCAATTTAAAAAATGAAAAGTCCTGGCCGGTGTGGCTCAGGTGCATGGGAGAAACAAGTATCGCCCCATGCACCGAAGGGTCATGGGTTCAAGATCCAGTCAGGACACATACACAGGTTGCAGGTTCAATCACAGATCAGGGCACATGCACCAATCTATGTTTCTCTCTGAAATCGATGTTTTTTTTTCTCTCTCCACTTCTCCTTTCCTCTATCTGCAAAATCAATTTAAAATAAAAAAGAAAAAGAAAAATCTGCATATAAACTCCATTCAAACACCTTGCAGACTTTCAACCTATGCATGCATAAGAAAGAATCCAGGAGAAACAGATGGAAGGTTAAAATAATTGAACAGAGACTTCAACTGCTGCCCATCCCAGGGGAAACAGAGTTTGAGTCTGGAAAGTTAACTGCGTGCAGCAACAGAATCTAGAGTCTCTAAAAACATATAATCCAAAATATCTACTAAAGAATCAAAAGTATTATGAAATATTATGAAACAGTGAAATGTGATTTATGTTCAAGAAGACAAGCAGTTAATAGAAAGCAACCTTGAAATGACCCATATAATGAAATTAGCAAGCAAAGCTCAGCTATTAGAAATATGTTCAAATACTTAAACAAAAACTACAGTCATAATGAATAGACTGATTAGAAGTATCGGGAGATAAATATAAATTTGTTCATTTGCTTGCTTGCTTGCTTTTTTAAAAGACCAAGAAAGTCTAGAAAAGAAAAAACAGTACCTGAAATGAAAAATTCAGTGGATGGACTTAATAGGAGATTGGGAAAGGATAGAAAGTTTTTAGTGTACCTTAAGTTAGATCAATAGCAACTTAGGAGTCAGGAGAACAGGAAGAAAACATATTGAAAAACCAAAATAGAGACTCAGTGACCAGGACAATATTAAGTGGTCTAAATATATGTA
>NW_006295560.1:362440-373517 GCF_000327345.1 Myotis davidii | reverse complement strand
TGTGTGTGTGTGTGTGTGTGTGTGTAATTATAGTGTCTTAGAAAAGAATAGAGTAAGAGAATGAGGCAGAAAAAAATCTGACAAAATGGCCAATATTTTTTTACAAAGTTGGTAAGAAACATTCAGTTACAGACTCAAGAGGCCAAGAAAATCCAAAGTGGAATAATGCAAAGAAAAACAAGCCTAGACACAGAATAGTCAAACTGCTGAAAGACAAACATAAAGAGAAAATCTGAAAGCAGGCAAAACACAAAAGTTAATCTACACTAATAAAAGAGAAACATGTTAATTGGCGAACGACCGATACCCTTTTCATTGGCTAATCAGTGAGATGTGCAAATTAACTGTCAGCCAAGATGGTGGCTGGCAGCCAGGCAGCTTGAAACTAACATGAGGCTTACTTGCTTCAGTGACGGAGGAAACCAACGTTCCCCGCCTGCGTTGCAGGCCTCTGAGCCTGCACTGACCAGGAACTAAAGCCTCTTGCTGGACAACAGAGCACAGACGGAGGGGTCGGAGGCAGGGTTGTGTAGTGCAAGCAGAGGCCACAGGAAGTGTAGCTTTATTTTTTTAATGCAAGAAGATATGAGGGTTTTAAGCAAAGGCATAACGGTGTGCTAATGGGAAGCAATGTAGGCCTAGGAAGACATCCTTGAAGAGGTTTGAGTGGCCATGAGTCTCTGAATAAATGCTTGTTGAATGAATAAACATCTGCAGAGTGCTTGCCACACGGTGTAGCAGTTTTATGTCCCCTCGAAGGAGCTGGGAAGGCAGGCAACTTACAAAGCCTTTGAAAAAGCAGAGAATTGCGAGAGCATAGTATTTCGTGAGGCAAGATAACAGCTCACAGCTCTGCAATGAGTGCCCGAGTTCAACTCCAGATCTGCTTTACCAGCTGCGTGACCTCACGTTACTAAGTCTGTGCTCGGGTTCCGCAATTTCAAAATATCTCATGGGTTAATAGGAAAATTCAATACCAACTACTTAGTGCCAGGCACCAAGCACACAAAGTTAGCTACCATGAAACATACAAAGTTAGCTATCATTAAACCCACTGCAACACGCAGGTCTGTTTTCTAGAGCAAAGGGTGCCTCTAGGGGGGTGGTAGAAAGGGGGGTGAAGTTGTAAAAGTAACAGGTGAAGGAACTATTGCCTGAACCTAACCCACTCAACAAACATGAGTGCCTAAGCCTTAGGCCCTAAGATAGGCTAGATTCTGTTCTACCTGTAAGGGTGCAGTGTGAATAAAAGCAAAACTGCCTGCCCTGGGAGATTTTACCCAGGAGGACAATGGGGAATTTCGACGCCCCTCCCCCCCAAGTGCACAAATTTTTGTGCACCGGGCCTCTAGTATATTATATACAGGGAAGCAATCAATATGAATAATGACTAAGTTCTCATCAACGGAGGCTAGATGTGATATTTAAATTGCTGAAAGAAAATAAAAACAACTTTTAACCCAGAATTTTATATCCAGTGAAAATATCCTTCAAAAAATCAAGTTTTGTTTGTGTTTTTTTAATTTTTGCAGTAACTTTACATGAAGTACATCAATGTAACAGATCATTGGCCTTATATATAGAAAGAAAACTGAATGTTATAAGCTAACAAAGTAGAATTTTGTTTAACATAGCATTTTTTAAATGTCTTATTGATTTTCGAGAGCGAGCACATAAGAGGGAGAGAGAAACATCGATCAGTTGCCTCCCCCATGCATATCAAAGGAGGATTAAACCTGCAACCTGGGCATGTGTCCTGACTGGGAATCAAACAGACACAAGAAGATGCTCAACCAACTGGACCACACCAGTGAGGGCAAGAATTTTTTCATAATTCTCTTATTTAGCACAAAACTAAATCTCACAGGACGTACTTCTAGATTTTTTCCTTCAAACAACCAGAGTTAGATCAAATGTGTATTGTTTATTGTTTTAACCTGAATAAAAGTTTTAAAAAATGAAGCTACAATAAAGGCATTCATAAAGCACAGACCTGCATTAGAAAAAAGGTGCTGAAAGTATTTCTTCATCATAAAGGGAAAATATACCATAAAAGCCCAGATGCTAAAGATAAAATGAAGAGCATCAGAGAAGGTGCTCTGAGAAAAATATAAAGGACTATTTTTTAGTACCATATATTTTATTTTAGTAAATTCATTTAATAGACCTATGACTGTTGAAATCAAAATATAAAAGTAATTGTGGTTTCCATATAAGTGTCATAGAAACCTATAAGATAACAAAAACAAAATAGCAGTGGGTATAAATGGAATTATGAAGATGTAAGGCTCTTATACATTTTGTGAAATAGTAAAATATTATTTGAATTTTGACTGTGACAACTGAAAGGTATGTACAGTAATCTGAAGATCAATCACTAAAATAGCAAAAGATATATAATTAGAATGTCAATACTGGAAACTTGTAATCTTTTAAAATAGGTCATCTATGCTATGAAGGCAAGAAATTGGGAAAATGAACACAAGCATGAAAAAAAGTATATAGTGTTAGAACATTGGTCTTAAGAAATCTGGTATGGCTATATTACTGTAAGACAATGTAGACTTCAAGTCAAAGAGTATTACTAGAGATAAAAATAAAACTTGCATAATCATAAAGTGATAGATCATTAAAAAAACATAATCTCATATGTGTATGCACCTAGCAAGAATTTCAAAATACATGAAGCAAAAATTTGCAGAAAACTCAAAACTAGATATCTATAATTATAGATAGAGATTTTTAACACTCATTACTCAGCAATTAATGGAACAAGTAGAAAAAAGAATTGAAAAATACATGGAATATTTGTATAACGAAATCAATCAACTTGACGTAAGTAGATACATAGAATATTATACACACAAACTGAAGAATACATATTCATTGAAGAGCACATGGAACAGTGCATTGATCAACCAGATCAACCTCTCAAAAGACTGAAATCTTAGGAAGTATGTGCTCTGACCACAACAGAATAAAATTAGAAATTAATAAAAATAATATGTCTATGAAAGTTCCAAATATTTGGAATTAAGAACCTACTTCTAACCCATGGGTCAAAGAACTCCAACATCACTTTTATTCATGGAAATTTATATTAAAAACAAAATGTGATACTATTTTACAAACACTAGAATGGCTGAAAAAAACTTGACAACACCAAATATTCAGAAAGTAAGTGGAACAACTGGAACTCTCATTCACTGCTGGTGAGAACATAAAATGGGGCAACCACATTGTAGAATATTTTAGCAATTTCTTAGAAAGGTAAACATACTCCTACTCTATGACTCGGCATGTCTACTAGATATTTATCCAAAAGAAAAGAAAACATACTAGTATATTGAGCAAAACTGGTATGAGAATTCTATGGCATCTTATACATAATAGCTAAAAATTGGATACAACCCAAATGAACACCAATAAGAAAAATAAATTATGGTGTATCCAGGCACTGGAACTACACACTTAAAAAATGAATGCACTAGTGACACAATAACAATAATGAACATTGAGAACAGTATATTGAGTGAAAGAAGTCAGACACAACAGAATATATTCCAAATGATTATATGTCTATGATGTACTAGTACAAGGAAAAAGTAAAATTAATTTATGGTGATACAATTCAAAAAGAGGTTGCTAATGAGTGGTGTGGTTTAGCTCTAAGCGAGCATGAGTAAACCTTCTGGGACCATGGAAATGTCATATTTCTTGAATACGGTAATCATAATAGAATTGTAGACATTCATCAAAATGTATCAAACTGTATCCTTCATAACTGAGCATGTCACTGTATGTCAATGTTGCCTCAGAAGAACTGTAAACAATATTGAACTCTAGTTAATAGGTTTTCTTTTTGTAGTGGCATGGGTTAGTAATTCTGAAATTAATTCTGTATCATACATGTGAACAAATAAGTATATTAAAGATAATATGTGACGTATTTTTCATAGTGGGAGAAGAGAGTTATAAAAATAGAAAGAGAAGACTAGACTAAACCCTTTAGTGTGGGAATTGGACTTATCAGGTAAATAAATGTGTGTCTGTTGTCCCTAGTTCAGTCCACTAAAAGAGATAACTCCCCAGCAATATGACGTACCTAGCACCTAGATCTTAATTTCTCTTACCATTCTCCACTAAAAGAAAACATGACTCCATAAAAAATGGCTGATACCAGCGCTGAGACTGTGCCAGAAAAATTAAGTGCTGAAAGAATTATGAGTACACAAAAGCCAGCTAGAAGGAACTTACACAGGCCAAATCTGGGATATTTTGAGCATGAAAATAAGTGAGATATTATGACCCCTTCAATAAAAAAAGAATCTGTATTTCCAAATTAACACAAATAAATAAATGGAGAAGAAAAAGTTCTTCTTTATAGAAGAATACCAACCAATAGATGTAAAAAGAATGATGTAGTTAGAATGTCATCAGTGGAAGATAAAATTAATGGATGAAGGAAGATGTGATGAGAGAGGGTATTTGTGAATTACAAAGAAAAATGTAGTTACTTTAAATTTGTGAATTCCGACAGACCAGCACTTTAACCAGGTTCAGAAAACACATGCATACACACACTTACAGAGAGACTTCTTTTTTGGGAAATTGGTCAGTGTAGGCGGAGTTCTGAGATCCTTTCAGGGGGTGAGATGTGGGCCCAGCAGCTGGTCCTGTAAAAAATCAATAAAATATAAAAAAAAAACAGAGAGATAGAATGATAAAGTATAAAGGGCAAAAGAATATGTAAATAGTTGGTGAACTTCATAAAGGATTCATGGGAAAATCTCTACTATTCTTGTAGCTTTTATCTTTGAATTAATATTAAAAGTTAAGAAACAAAATGACAACAAGGTTCTGGTTCCACTATAGCAGTTCAATCCTACTGCAGCCAACCTTTCTAATGGTTAAAAAGAGATTTCTAGATATATATATATATATATACCTGAGGGCTCCGAAAAGCAAATACGAGCAAGAAAACTATGGAGGGAAAGTGAAAATGTGATAAAGCAACCTGTTAAGAGTGACCCATCCTTGGTTTGTTTCATGAGTATCTTTAGAATCTTGCTTTATTTTCACATAAACAAAACTGAAACTCATGCACATTTTTCATGGTTGTAACTTATTTAAAAAGCAAAAGTGAATTTAATGTAGTGGGATTAAATTCAAAAAACGTTTGGGGAATAGATGTACATCTCTTATCATTTAAAATAATTTAAATTATGTGACTAATATATCACATTTTATTAGTCTTATTTTAGCAACTTATTCAATTGACCAAAAACCAAAAACTTTTGGCTATAATCATCTGATGTAAAAGAGTTTCTTTCCTGTAACACATCCAGAAGCTGAGATGATTAAAAAAACTTGGTATTCAGTTGATATAAGAATATGCATATTTGCAAAATTTCATGAAGATTATGCTGAAACAGTGCACTGCACTTTCCAACTTTAACAAAAGAACTTGCCTAAGTATTTTATTGCATGTCAAAATCTTTTAGATTAAAATAAAATTAAAAATGTAATAGTCCATAAGATTTAAAATGTCAAGAAGACAAAGTAAAAGCCAGCCCTTTTGGTTTTGAGTATCTACTCTTTGTAATACTTGGAGGACTGGTGAGTTGCTATTATATCAGAACACCTGGAAATGCCAGCATATAATTTTTCAATAAAAGCATAGGAATAACGTAAGTTTAAAATGAAATATAAAGATTTAAATTTCATCGTGGGTATTATCATTATTATTGCTTGATTTTTACCAAGCATCATGACCATAATTTCCATATATCTACAGTACTAAAATTACTCTTATCGAGGGGAGACCTTAAAAATGTGTTGTTTTCCTTGGAAGCATACAAAAGTATTGGGTTTGAATAAAGAAATTACCTTGATTTCCTATATATTAATAGAAAACAAACATTAAAATCATTGGAAGAATTGATCATCCATCATAACTAAAAATCCCGCATTGACATGGGAAGAAAAGACCAAGAATTGAGTGAATGATGTGATGGACAAGATGGAAGACAGGTTAGAGCAGGTTAAATTCTAAAATGATGTTTCAAAATATCTAGGCATTTTAACTAATTATCATTATAAAAGTTAACAAGAAGAACTAGTCTATATTTGAATATTCTCTAATATTTAAAAACTGCATGATGTTTAAATATTATATTAGATGGTGACAAAGACTATATGAGACTAACATATTTTTCTATTGTTTCTGAACCTTGGTGTATTGAAAAACACTCCAGTTTCTCTAGTGAACTTAATTAACATAATTAGAGCTAAAGATAGTAGGTCTTGTGCTTTTTAAAATCTAATTTTTACACAACTCAAAGACACTCTTCTTTCTTATATCCTTATAAACTTAGAACGTGCTTTCAAGGAAGAAGATAATCAGTCATGAGTTGTTTCAAATTCTTTTTTCTTCATTCCTTTTTGTAGCATCTCTGAAATCCTCTGAGATTCAATACCTCTTGGTTTGCATTTGAAAACCTCACTAGCCCAAGCCTCAGCCTCTGTAACTTTTATTTCTTGGAATCCCTCATTTATTCTGCTTTCCTTGGTGTCTTTCAGATGCTGGTGTTTCATGTCTTCAAAATAGAACTAGATTTTTAAACTTAGCTCATCCCTCCAGAGCTTCCTTCAACAAAGACTGATAGAGCCACCTGGGATCAATATAGAAGGCATTCTAATAAACCAGAATAGGCTCAAGATTTTCACTCAGGTTGCTTATGGGAGAGATCACTGTGGGGAAAATGGAGTTCGAGTTCTGTGGGGGGAAAAAGGTGGGAAATTGAGCCCCCAAGTCAAGGAAATAGAAAATGTTCAAAAAAGGCAACATATAAAATGGATTTGAACAAAGCATATATGAATTAGATTTAAACATAAAAAATATGGCAGAAAATATTTCTTTAAAAATTTCTATAAAATGCTGAAATAAGGATTGAAAATACAACATTCAGTAAAAACATTTGCTTGGCCCAGATGAGAAATTTATATATATAGTCTCCTTATATATTGGTAAGGTTTTTTTTTTGTTGTTTTTCTTTATTGATTTCAGAAAGGGAGATGGAGAGAGAGAGAGAAACATCAATGATGAGAGAGAATCATTGATCAGCTGTCTCTTGCATGCCCTATACTGGGGATTGAGCCCACAATACCGGTATGTGCCCTGATCACGAATCGAACCATGACCTCCTGGTTCATAGGTCGACACTAAACCACTGAGCCACGCCCATCCAGGCTGTATAAAATATTTCCACATGAGTTATATTCTTTTTTTAATGTGCCCCAGGCATGAAACAGCTGGCTACCATCACAGGCATCAAGCTAGGATGAACTAAGGACTGTGCGTCTGCAACACCACCAACCAGGTGTCTCCTTGACCACTGCCAGGAGGTATGAGTTATAGTCTTAATATAAAATAGGTTAGTGCCATTAGCCACAAAGAATACCAAAACAAAACCATTTCACAAAAATGAGACTTTTATGTAATCTAATCCATGGATGAGCCTATGGTCTGCTAGACTTAATAAAAAAAAAATCCTTAAACTAATCCTTAAATTGAAAGATGATAATCAAATTCTATTCTAGTGATAGTTTTATTTGAACATAAACTTTAGGGTTTTTTAAAAATTTCAATATGTATAGCATATTATTTTTACTCCCAGACTTCATTCAAAAAATGATCCATTTGTTTACAGATATCTTCTGTAACTCCTAAAATAAATTTCTTTCCATCTTAATATAACAGTAGCCATCCATTTACTAAAATAAATATTTTTCTAAACAAAATAAATTATGCAACCACTATAAAAGGTATCTTCTTTGTTATAAAAAAGGTAACATCAAGCTACCAATCTGTTAGGGCAATGCATCATCATAGCGATAAATTACCGTCCTTAGTAAATTCAATGAACAGCATTTAAAAGGAGGACTGAAGCCAAATAGAAATTACTAATAGCTATAAAACAAGGAGTTAGCAATGTCCTTTGAAATTGAATATGTGCCTTTAAGAGGCATATCAGCCTTCCATGTTTTTAAGAAAGACACAATAGGCACCAGTCAATACTCCAAGGTAAAACCTTTAAGGAGTTTTATGAAATATGATTTGTCATACCTAGTTTTATTGTGAATATTTATCATGAAATGTTAATATTATGTTTTAAAATAATCACAACAATAAAAGAAAGCATATTTGTCGGTCAACACACATTTATTCAGCAACTATGCTTGTGTGAAGCCCTGTCGAAGTCGATCCTATATCTCAAATCTAAAGTGCATTCTGTTTCCCTCCAAACAAGTATTTCATAATGTTTGAGAATATCAGAAACTCTTGTTAATCAAGAGACTTTTTCCTTTTTAAATTTTTTTTTTTAGTTTCTAAAAATGTTTTTATTTTTTAAAAGTAATTAGGTTTTGAACTCATGTTTTAAAAATGTTTTTAGTTTTAGTTTATTTATTGCATTTTCAATACCATTTAGATAAAAAATGATATTTTTAAGGATTTAATTGTATTTTTCAATTACATTGTACCATGGAGTTTGCATAAGACCCTTTATAACCTACCATACATACATCTTTTTGGATAGTAATAAACTCGTCTCTGGTATGACTATTTTTATCATTAACAAAAGTTAAAAATATATATACATGCTTCTGTTCTTTAAAATAAGACATAGAGGTTTTGTTTTTTATTTATCTGATATTGGAGAGAGGTACAATATAAATCTACAAAGTTTTTTTTAATCCTAACCTGAGGGTATGTTTTTATTGATTTTTAACATTTTAAAAAATTGATTTTAGAGGAGATAGGTCCCTAGAGACTTGCCCAGAGCTGGAGCTCAGAGCTTGAGACTCCTTCCTGATTGAAAACAACAACCACGCCCCCAGCCGCCAGCCCGCTCCGTGTGCGCCTCTGTACCTTAGTATCTCACTTCAGCACTGCGCCTCCTGTGAGTCTCAGTGTTTTTATCTTTCCTCCTAGTTGTAGAACTTCCACTCAGCGAGCCTTCCTGTGGTTCTGGATGATGTCTGTTCCGTCTTTTAGTTGTATTTTTGAAGTGGTTGTTCGAGGCAGCAAACTCCGGTGTTTACCTATGCCGCCATCTTGGTTTCTCTCTCCTTTTTAAAATTTGTTATTGATGTGCATTATAATGCATAAAAGGACATATTTCATAAGTTTACATCTCAATAAATCTTCACCAAGTTACAACTATTAGGACAAACACCCAGATTAAGAAACAGAGCATTACATACATTCCAGAAGCGCCTTACCCCCCTACCCCTCATTTCACTTCCCAGAGTAACTATTATCCTTCCTCTAACAGAATAGGTAAGCTCTTTCCAGATGCCACACTTTATGTAATAGAATCACATATATGGACTCTTTCATTACTGGCTTCTTCCAATATTGTTTGTGGAATTCATCAACATGGCTACATGTAGTTGTAGATCGTTCATTTTCACTGCTGTATAGTGTTCTGTCATGAAAAATATACATACATGTATTCCTCATTTTGGGAAATTTGAGTGGTTTCAGTTTGAGGCTATTATAAGAAGTCATGCTAGAAACATTGTCATACATATCTTTTGGTGAATACATAAGTCTATAACCAGGAATGGAATTGCTAGGGCATATATGTTTATTGATTGGTAAATACATCTTCAAAATTAAAAAATGGGGAAAAAGCAAAGTACTAAAAAAGTCATTTAAAAGCCACCTTTAAAAAATAAAGTAAGAACATAGAGGGACGTAACTCTTACCTATTTCTTACCACATTTAGCAACTTTCTATGTTTTATCTAAACCGTTTCTCTGCTATGTGGAATTAGTAAAGGCACAACAGCCATTAAAAGTGACAGGAGTGAACTTGTACCATGTGTTGAGTGAGAATCTTAATTTGCATTTCAAAAATACCTCATCACCAATGCACAGGCAATATTTCTAACCATCCTATAGAATAAAAGGCTAATATGCAAATTGTCCCCTCAACCAGGAGTTCAACCGGGAGTTCAACCAGGGGGCAGGGCTGGCCAGCCAACCACCCCCGGCCCCTGCCCCCAGCCAGCCCAACCTGATCACCCCGATCAGGGCGTGCTGGCCAGCCTCCATCCATGCATGAATTCATGCACCAGGCCTCTAGTATCATAATTGAACTGAGAAGCATATACTGAAAGATTAGAAGGCTATTAATATCTTTATTATAGATAGCCAACAGCTCAAGAAATGAGTTTACTGACATTTTAAGGTGCTTTCAATGATATCATAATTTGAATTGCACTCAACAGTGATAACTGGCAGCTACAGCAAAGTTTGACCATTTCACGGGTCTTTACCATGCTAGTAGCTGAATAAAAGCACACCTGATTCAAATTCTAGTACACACACATCACCAGAAAAAAATAAACTTAAATTCATCATCTTTTATTTTCTCAGCTTGCATCTATTTTCAAAGTTTCTTTTTCATTTAAAATAATCTTTTATTTTGTTTTTACTTTAAGTTTTACTTTATTTTATTTTTGTATTGCTTAAAGTATTACAAAGTGTATTACATATGTTTTAAATCAACATAGTTGGCACTACCTCTTCATATAAAAAATATATCTGCTTTAACAATGAAAGCCTTAAGGAACAAACTAAAAAACACCAGCAAAAAATTCCACTTTCTTCTCTGATAGTCAATTAAATATTTTAAAATATTCCTACCACTTTAAATGTAGAATGGCCTCATCATCTTCCCACTATTTAGATTTTGAGTAAACAATAGTCCTTTGAACCTCACTTAGTTCTCTTATTCCCCTCTACTCCTCTCTTCCTATACTCTGAAATTTCCTGAAGTTTTAGAAATATTAAAAGAAAATAGAAGATACATTACTTTTTAATCTTAGATCAAACTGCAGATATTTTGAAGCATATCTGTGTTTTAGAGAAATTGTTATAATGTACAAAGGGTTAATGCCGCCAAAATATCCTTAAAAGTGTTTCAGTGTTTAAGATTCCCTGTGCCTCTTTCTCCTGAGGTTACATGCACATAATAATCTTACATTAAAAAGTATATTTCCAGAAA
>NW_006295560.1:355302-362308 GCF_000327345.1 Myotis davidii | reverse complement strand
CGGGAAGAGAGAGAGAAGAAGGAAGGAAGGAAGGAAGGAAGGAAGGAAGGAAAGAAGGAAGGAAGGAAGGAAGAAAGAAAGGAAGGAAGGAAGGAAGGAAGGAAGGAAGGAAGGGACATTTTCCTTTATATTCAAATGTATTGACTGCTTACGTATGCCACATTCTTAACCCAAGTGCTTTCTATGTATAATCTCATTTAATCCTCTCTCCCCAAAAGGAAGAAAGGTATAAAATAAATGATATTATTATTGTGGTTGATATTCTTGTTTAATAACTAAAGAAAAAAGGTATAGTAAGGTTAAATAATTTTCCTAAGCATATACTATCAAATGCAGAGACCGGGATTTGATTCCACACAGAGTGACAACATTTACCTGCTGTCTCCCACGTTTGTATATATTTCTAGAGATCTGAAATACTTCTAATTTATTCACTGCTCCCACACAGGACTCTCAGAACAATAAGAAATATCTTCAACACTCAAGACCTAGAATAATTACTTTTAAGAAGATACAATTTCCCCAGAGACTGGTTTGTCAAAAAAACTAAGATGGACCATTGACCCCGACTGAACATCTTATGACAGATGGCCCTTTCAGGTGGATTAAAAAGGAAGATGCAATTTAGGCATCCAAAGTCCAAGAAAAAGATCAGCAACTTGGAGATGTGCAGTAGTTAAGGGGTAAGAACAAAATTGTCCAAGATTCAGGTACAATAAAGATAGCAAATGGAGCAGGGGAAATAAATAAGGTAAAGAATATCAGTACTTACAGCTCAGAAAAGATGTTTGGTAACCTACTACAACACGCTTCCATTTCCTACTCAACTCCAAGAACTGATGCTGAATAAGCCTGCCTTAACCATGTTGGGAGATAATCACATAATTGTGGGCAAGAAGCCAACCCCATTTAGGGAGTTTTCCTGAGGACAGACAAGCATGGGAGCCCTGGAAAACAGGTGAAGGACAAATCAAACATGGTATTACACTGTAAGTGGGGGGAAAGTGAAGATTCAGGTGTCAGTCCCACTGCAGGTAAAGTTCCTCTACATAAAAGTTTTACATTGGGTCTGCCCTAATAAATGCAGGCATGGGCCACTTAATGATGGAACCATTCTGACAAATGCACTATTAGGTGATTTTGTCATTGTGTGATCATGGAATGTATTTACACAACCTATATGGTATGGCCTACTATACACCCATGCTATATGGTGTAGCCTATTGCTCCTAGGCTGTATAGCATGTAACTGTACAAAACAAACAAAATGAGATTAAATCAAGGAGAAAATAATCTCATTAAGAGATGTGGGAAACATAAAATATAAGATGTTTTGCAATTGTTTTGAGTTATGATTTTGACTTATCTTTATAGCTTGTGACAATCAGGGTAAGACCAGCAGAAGAAATACTAGTGTTAAGCAGAGAAGAATTGGGGGAGGGAGGGCTAATTGTGTAACTTTTTTCCATTTTTATTGACATAATTGACATATAACATTATACAACTGTAAGGTATAAAACATAATGATTTGATAGATGAATATATTCCTAAATGATTAGCATCACCAATCCTTCTCAAACGCTTCCAAAACAATTAAAGAGGAGGGAACAATTCCAAACTTATTTATAAGCCCAACATTACTATGATACCAAAGCCACATAAGGACACTATAGAAAAAAAAATACAGGTCAATATTCCTGATGAATACTGATACAAAGATTCTCAACAAAATGCTAGTGAATCAAACACAATAGCACATTTGAAAGATCATACACCAAACATAAAATATATTCAATGATACTGTAATAACTACATATGGTGCTAGATGTATACTGGGCTTATCAGAGTGATCACTTCATTAGGAATATAAAATTTCTAATCACTACATTATACACCTAAATCTAACATAATATTGTATGTCAATTGTTATTCAAAAATAATTTTTTAAAAAAGATTTCACACCATGATTAAGTGGGATTCATCCTTAGTAGGCAAAGCTGGTTCAACATATGCAAATCAATAAATGTGTTACACAAGTTAATAGCATGAAAGATAAAGATCATATGATCATCTCATAGAAACAGAAAAGGCATCTGACAAAATTCAATAATCATTCATGATTAAATCTCTCAACAAGTTGGGTATAGAAGGAATATACTTCAACATAGTAAAGGCCATAGAAACATTACTCTTTATTCTTTCTTTTATAACTCTTTATTCTTTAGCAGACATTTTAATGTAACAATGACTTTTATTTTCCTATAAAATCACCAAAGAGGGGACTCTGATGATGAACATTCATACCTAGCATCTTAGTTACTGTTGGCACATTTATACATTGGTTAAGGCATAGGGTAAATAGGATAAAGACATCCTAAAGGATGTGTACACATTTGTGGATACTGATGGGTAAATATCTATTTCTGTTCTGGGTCAGTTTTAGCTGATTTATTTCCCCATCATGGTTCTTATTTTCCTGCTTCTTTGCAATGGCTAGTGAATATTGATTAGATATGGCTAGTGATTATTATAGATATGTGATCTTTACCTTTTGGGTGCTGAATATTCTTACATCTTAAATATTTATCAGGCTTGTTCTGGGAGCCATTAAGTTTTTCGAGTAGGTTGATCCTTTCAGATCTTCCTTTTGAGATTTCTTTGGCAGGATCAGAGCAGTGCTCAGTCTTGGGCTTATTACTGTTCCCTACTAAGACAAGACTTTTCTGTGTACTCTATCTAATGCCCCATGAATCATAAGGTTCCCAGTCTGACTGGTGGGAACTGGCACTATTCCCAGCCCTATGTGCACATCTGGCACTTTTACTTCTAATTCTGTTAGATTTTCTTTCCTGTACCTTGGGTAGTTTCTCCACATGCATGTGCTGATTAGTACTTGGTGGGATCCTTTGTAGATCTTTGGAGTTCTCTCACTGTAAAGCTCTCTCTTATGAGTGCTCTGTCCTGCAAACTCTGCTTACCTTGGTCTCCTGGGACACTCAGCTTTCTCATCAAAGTACAAAGTCCCCTGGATTCTGCCTAAGTTTCCATCCCAACACTCTCACAATGGCACCGTGGCCTAGAAACCCTCTGAAGATAGTAAGCTGCATGGCTCTCATCATTTGTTCCTTATAGTTTAGACATCTGTCTCTGGTTGCCTGATATCCAGCATTTCATTAATTTTTCCCTTTATTATGGTTGTTGTTTCAGGCATGAGGATATATCAGGCCTCTGTTATTCCTTCTTGAATAGATTCTGAAGTACTCTCTATTTGGTTTTGAAAGAGAAGAAAATCTATATCTATCTATCCACACTAACGTCTGTTTGCACATTTGTGTGCGGTGTATTTTAAGTCTGAATCCCATCTGGGGCTTTGTTTTCATTTCAAAGACTGTTAGAACTTTTCCAATGAGGCCACTAAAGTTGCTTACATTTGCCGAAACCGGTTTGGCTCAGTGGATAGAGCGTCGGCCTGTGGACTGAAAAGTCCCGGGTTCAATTCCGGTCAAGGGCATGTACCTGGGTTGCAGGCAATTCCCCAGTGGGGGATATGCAGGAGGCTGCTGATCGATGTTTCTCTCTCATCAATGTTTCTAACTCTCTATCTCTCTCCCTTCCTCTCTGTAAAAAATCAATAAAATATATTTAAAAATAAATAAGTAAAGTTGCTTAGATTGGCTGCTATAATAACCTCTTGTTCAGGGACCAACTTTTGTGTCCTTTTCTCTTTGTGAACTTGATAGTTGTTTCATGCTGCTCACAAGAGGAGAACCTGAGTCTAGATTAGAGTTTGAAACAAACACCTCTGGAAAGTGCTGGAAGAGAATCATGAGGTTCCACTAAGCATCACTCAAAAATTCCAGGATTCTTATCTCCCAAAAGACCCCAATTAACTTTCCCACAGAGATGGGGAAGCTTTCTTCCACTCTCTTTGCTCAAGACTTCCCTAGACTCATTATCAATTGATCTATAAACTGCATTTTCAGATTGCCCACCACCGTTCTACACTACATTTACAGTACAGTAACAATTTGCATATTTTAAATACCCTTCGTTCTTTTATGTAAAATGATATTTCCCATATGTGAAATAATGTAAAATCCACTTTCCTTATGTGAAAAAGAAATTGTAACTGTCAAGAATTTAAAGTCTGTGATCACAATACACATAGACAGCATTTTATTGCTATCTAAAACAGAACACATTTAAAGTTTTCCATGTGAAACATATCAATTTACCTTTAATAATGTAATTGAAAATTTTATCTCCTCCTGTTTGTCCCTTCCTTCGTAGTTTTGGTTCCTTTTTAACTTTTAGCCCTATAACTTTATTTTGCATTTGAAAAAGATTTACTTCACTTGTATCATCCTATCCTCTTTAGCTCTTCAGCTTATTTATCCATCTCCGGAGTGACTTTGAATGCACTCAGTATCTTTATAGAAAAATACTGGTACAATTCAATTCAAGAGTTTATTTTATTTAGCTTGCTTTATTCCTAATCCATTAATAATTGCCTCATAAGCCCATAAAACTGAAAGACTGAATAGCACATTCTTATTTGTTTTATCCATAGAGAAATAAATCTACTTATAAGATTTAATCCTAGAATCCTATAAAAAACTGGTCCAAATGTTTTGACTTCCAACTGAGAAGTCAATTCTTTCAATATAAGAAGATAATGGACCATCTTTCATGAGAAAAATCTTTTTTGCTTTTAAATTTTAAGAGTGTTATCAATAAATGTCAGTTTAAAGCTTACTTAATGTCAGATTCAACAGATCAAACAGGAAGTTATTCATCCCAGATTCATGTTATATAAGTTTTAGACAATATAAAAGCGTGCATGTGTGCACTTTGGATATTATTTACATGAGAAATACAATGATTATAAGAAGACCCTTTCTTTTTTGGTGGATAGATGGATCAATGGATGAATGGCATTGAGAAAGAGCATAAATTACCTTAGTACAAAAGTCAGTACAACAAAAAGTTGTCTAGATTTACATGAAGGTAGATATGCAGCATATTTCATTTTAGTCACAATCTTTAGTGACTAAAGTGGTAAACGCTCACTTTTGTTAGGTTAGAATAAGGCAGATAAATTGCCAGGGACCAGGCCTGACAAACAATGACTCTACTTAACAATTATGGGTAATTAACATAGATTTAGGAAATAATTTTTAAAAGGATTTTTACCTGGAGAATATTATACTAAGTGAAATAAGCCAGTCAGAGAAAGATAAGTATCACATGATCTCACTCATATGTGGAATCTAATAAACAAATAAACTGATGAACAAAATATATAAATCCAGAGACATATAAGTATGGAACAGACTGATGAATTTCAGAGGGAAGGCGGAGATGGGGGCTGGGGGGAAGTGAGTAACCAGGAAACTTACATGCATATATGGATACAGACAATAAAGTGGTGAAGGCCTGGGAGGGATGGGTGCCAGGTGGAAGGGGGTCAATGGGAAAAACAAACAAAGGAGGCATCTGTAATATTTTCAACAATAAAGATAAATTTAAAAAAATGATTTAAGACCTGTCAAAGTAAATTTGAAATTATGGAAATGAATCAAAATAAGTTTGAAATTAGGGAGATGAGAAATCAAAGGAGACTCTAAAAAAATGCTGGAATTCTTTACTAGAAGGAATGAAGAATGAGAAGAAGGAGACTCTAGGAAAATGTGTGAATCAATCCCCTATGGTTGGCCCCTGGGAAAGAGAACGAAACCTTTATGAAGATATTTAAATCAGAGATATCCATTTTCTTGAATTGGTTTGAAAGCAATTCTATCCAAAGCCAAGAAGATTGACTGGAAAATATTTACAATATTTTATGTTTATGTGCTTATCTTACATTTATTTTTCTTATTGAGTTATAATTGACATATAATACTATATTAGTTTTAGGTGTACAACATAATGATTTGGTATTTGCATACATTGTGAAATGATCACCACAATAGATCTGGTTAACATTTGTCACCATACAGTTACAATTTTTTTTCTTCTGATAAGAACTTTCAAGGTCTACCTTCTTAGCAACTTTCAAATATACAATACAGTATTAACTATGGTCACCATACTGTACATTATATCCCCTTAACTTATTTATTTTATAAATGTAAGTTTACTACAATATTTTAAATTATAAAAGCTTAAGTCACAATTCAGGTGGAAAATTCATTACACATAATTTTTATTTTTTCAACAAGAACTTCCTAATGGTTGGAGAGCCAATATGTTCAGAAGAGAATCTAAAAGGGAGGTGGCTCATGAAGTAAGGAAGTTCCTTTTCTTCATGAATGTAGCAGTAGATAAATTAATATGGGTTTAGGTTTAGGTCATGCACAAAGAGTTAATTCTATGCCCTTTCTATTCCAAAGATGGCATTACTGGCACACCATCTTTAGGCACACACATCTATAAGGCACACATCATACACATCTCAAGACATGCGCACCTATATACTATTGTACATTCTACCAAAACCCCTAGCAGCCTGGGGTTTGTGAAATGATAAGGAAAGGCATGACCCAGTCCATCTCTACTCTCTTGTACACAACCCCCCTAATAACCATAGCACACTGCTCTAAAGGGAGTACCCACATGCAGTCAGAAGCAATGAGAGAGTTGGATTAATTTTTTCATAAGAGCATTACACATACCCCTGTCATCATGAGAAACTCTTAACATGAAATCTAGTAAAACATTGAGAGAGAGACATCGAATTAAAGCCTTTAAAATTGGAACGGCTAAAGATTTTACTCATGATCAATGAAGTACTCTATTTCCAAGATGCTTATATAACCCTAATAGTTTAATCTCTCAAAAACAACATATAAAAATAGTAAAACTATATAATCCCCAGCTATGTGTATGATTGTGTGTTTATGCATGTGTGCCTTAGAAAGTGGACACGAGACAAAGTTTACTTTAAGATTGTAATCTTATTCATGTAAATGTTCAGTTGAAAGTTATTTTCCATATATATTTAAAT
>NW_006295560.1:349616-355206 GCF_000327345.1 Myotis davidii | reverse complement strand
CTTCTCTATGTGTTTTCCAGAGGCACTTTTTATTTGTTTTCTGGTAAATGTCTGTAAGAAGGTGACAAACTATCACCATTGTACAAATATTTGTTTCATGAATGTGAAGAAAACATAATGAGAGAGTAGAAAAATAAACAGAATAAATAAGACCGCATGAAACTCTGATATGTATTGCTACTATAAATGAAATATGTATTCAATGACTCCATAATTACCATGATTGAAAATGTAATATACACAGAAAGCTATCTTTACACTCCCCCCATTTTGGGGGGGGGTTGGTCCCATTAAACTCCCTTTCATTGGACTTGAATGTCAGGACTCCTACCCCAATCCCTTTGTATGGCAAAAGTTGGTAATCGCAGCACAACATAGCTCTCTCCAAATTAATCACACTAAAAAATCAATTCAACCTCCCCCAAATCCTAACATTTTATACTCTTAATTTAGGTAAATCATCTAACATATTCTTGGCTATTTCCTTTGAAAACTTGTATCTGGTTTACCAGAACTACTAGAATGTGCCGTCTATCCAACACACTTTGTATCTGGTGTCTCAGTCTGATCTAATACTCTTACTCTTTCATACACACACACACACACACACACACACACACACACACACACACACATACACATTGTAAAGTAACACTACATAGAAAAACAATTCTCTTTAGGTCAATAACTAGGAAATACTTATCTACCCACATGTTTACTATTTGAAAAGTTCTTCATTCTTTCCTAAAGATCTGAACTTCCATCTGGTATCATTTTCCATCTGCCTGAAGATGTTGTATTTTTTATTCTATAATTACTATTTTTATATTTTTTACTTCCCTGCTGAGATTTCTTACCTTTACATTTGTTATGAACATATTTGTTTTTACATCCTTGAGCATAGTTATAGTAGTGCTTTAAAATCCTTGTCTGATACTCCCAGTAACTGAGTTTTCTCAGAGTTCAGGCTCTGATAATTGTTTTTTTACATAGAAAGCCCTAAAAACCTATTACATATACGCCAGGATAAATAACTTAGCTAAGATAAAAAATGTTCACTTTTTCAATAAAAAATTTAGGGGATTTTTAAAATCAATATCTTTCTTACTTTTTGTTGGTATGCATTGTCCTAAATTTCAACTTTGAAAGAGAATACATTTCCAACTTAGAAGGAGTACTGTTAAAGTAGCATTAGCTACTTCATATTTTAAAATATTTTTATTGATTTCAGAATGGAAGGGAGAGGGAGAGAAAGATAGAAACATTAATGATGAGCACAAATCATTGATCAGCTTCCCCCTGCATGCCCCACACTGGGGATCAAGCCCACAACCTGAGAATGTGCCCTGACTGGGAATCAAACCATGACCTCCTGGTTCATAGATCGACATTCAAACATTGAACCACGCCAGCTAGGCATTTTTAATGAACTATTGGTAGAATTAATATCAGAAAAGCTAAATAATACAAATAATTATATAAAGCAGAATGATACAGTGCCCACCCTCAAGAAACACGCACACCTACTTGCCACAGTACATTTCACCAAAACTCCTAGCAACTTTAGTGGTAGGTCTCCCAGCACAATGGTGGCTGACTCAGGTCATTGTGGTTAACATATCTCCATTTCTACTACACAATAGTAGAGCTCTACACACCCAATATTCTATTTTATGCCACAGTCTTTAGAGTAGATATTCCCTAGGCTTTGTTTCAGTCTAGGTGGATTTCTCCCAATAAATCTGAAAAAGTACCTAGTTTACTTCACCAAGTAAATAGTCCCTATTCCCTTCACCTTGCCCTCAAATCTTTCACGTTCCACTTGCATTCCATAGTTCAGAGGTGGTTTGATAGCAGTTATGGTCTGCCACCAGATAATTTCTAGAGGTCTAAATGCTATACATAACAATAATAATAGCTAATGTTGATTAGTAATTTCTATGTGCCAAACAGTTTTCTAAGCGTTTCACACATTTTATTAACCATATTTTAAGAGGAAACAGAGGATCAGAAAAATTAAATACAGAAAGTCCTCACTTAACATTGTTGATAGTTTTTTGGAAACTGTGACTTTAAGTGAAACAACATATAATAAAAGCAATTTTACCATATGCTAATTGATATAAGAGTAATAACTATGTATGGGGGCCAGGTGAATACTTGAAATATCAGGGGACCACTTTGTAAAGTATGTGATTGCCTAACCACTAAACTTTACACCTGATACTAATATAAAATAATATGGAATATAAACAGTAATTTTTAAAAAGTGACTGAAATTTTCAAAAAAAGTTAAGGTATATTTGTGATCACAAAAACATCATCAAAGTTCTAAATAAAGGCCCAAAACAATTCTAATATATACAATGGAATACAACTCAGCCATAAGAAAAAATGAAATACTGCCATTTAGACAACATGAATGTATCTTGAGATTGTCATGCTAAGCAAAATGTCAGACAGAAAAAGTTAAGAACCATATGATTTCACTTATATGTGGAATATAAAACTGAAAGCAACAAATGAACAAGCAATAAAAACAAACACAAACTTATAGACACAGAAAATAGTATGGTGGTTACCAGAGGGAATGGGGGTGGGGAAAGGTAAGGGTAAAGGAGGTCAAATATATGATAAAGGAAGGAGACTTGACTTTGGGTAGTGGGCACACAGTGCAATATATAGATGATGTATCATAGAATTATATACTTGAAATCTATACAATTGAATTAACCAGTGTGCTACATATACATTTAAGGAATATGAATAAAAACAAAATATTCTTTTCCATCCGGCCTATTCCAGCTTAGGGTCACCAGTGGCCAGAGCCTATCCTGGCAGCTCAGGGCACAGGTAGGCACCCATCCTGGACAGGACGTCTTTCCATCGCAGGGTGCACTCGCACCCACACCCACACTCACTCAGACTGGGACAATGTAGAGACGCCAGTTCACCAAACATGCACATCTTTGGGATGTGGGAAGAAACTGGACAAAAGCCATGCAGACATGGGGAGAACATGCAAACTCCACACAGACAGTGGCCCCAACTGGGAAGATTTTTATGTCCTCATTAGCCTTATAACAATATGATGTTAAGTTAAATGACTTTATTCGAGGACCTGCTGTAATTTATTCAAAATCACACAGATCAAAAGATGGAGCTGAATTTTGAACTCCCTGTGTGTCCTACTCAAGAGAATAAGCACTTTACCACTCTTATATTGTAGTCCAAATACAACTACAGATGTACTGGTTGTGAGTCTTTCTGATGGCCTAAGTATGGCTGAACAGAACATACTGTGGTAACTCAGAAAACTCTAGAATCACAGAATGCCATAGGACCTAATTAATCACTAGAGACTTCAGTGATTAAGGGGTCTTTAATTAAGCTTCCATAAGATGACATGAGTGACACCTTAAACAACATGTAAAAAAGGTAAAAAAAATTCAGGGAAGAACCTGTATCTGGCCAGCATGAGTGACACCGGCAACAACATGTCCAGCATGTGACTAATCAGTCATGTGATGATGGCACTTTAGTTCCGATCTCAATTGTGAGTTTAACCCTTTGCGGTCGTATTAAATTTGGACATGGGTGTCGAACTGATTGGAATTAATTTTCATTGAAAGAGCAGTGATACATAACATGCAAGATTATGAAGGATAAACAAGATTTATTAATTCTTTTTTGGAACTACATCACTACTAGTAGAATCACTACAAACGTTATCACTTTCTACGTCAGCGTCAGTATTCAAGGTGCCAAAATAAAACTCTTCATCGTTACTTTCAGATTCGCAGCACACTTCTTTCGGTAACTTTCTTTTTGCCATTTTGGAGTATTATTTTGGAACGACCGCGTTTGTTTATATTGAGTTTTGGTATCGCCGATTTGTCGGGGCAATGTTTTGGTTCATGACAAGGTCGCTTAGACACTTAAGAGCTTTCAGAGAAATTATGAACTGATACATGAATGAATAGAGTTAAGATTCATACGGTTCCTTGCTGTGGTGGCTGAGAGCAGACATACGACCGGAACGGTAAAAAAGCTTTGGTGGCTGAGAGTAGACAAATGACCGCAAAGGGTTAATATATGTCTGTGTGAAGTCGGGCTGCGAAATATTCTTAGGCCAATATACACATTCAGATCACTAATATCTCTCTTATGTCTAAGTATTTAAATTATTATTGATACAAGTTCAAGATTCACTTGCCTAACTTTAATCTTTGTGAAATCTGTATAATATCTTGGCTAATTTCAGAAAAATGAAAATATTCTATTTTTGTATATTACAAGAAAATCCTTTTTTATTTTACTTAGAAAAATATATTCCTGGCTCGCTCTCCCTCCCACCTTTCCCTTCTATGTTTTCTTCCCCCATAGGTGTGCATCTCCTAAACTCTAAAGTACCCCGGGAGACTGGCAACCAGGGGAGCAGAGGATTAATGTTGGACTCAAAAATAAAATAAAATAAAATCCCTTTACTTGTCACAAAAGATTTCCCTTTCATCCTGGGCTAATCCTCTGAACTTGTCTCCAAGGCCCCCTTTTCTCTGACTTTCCAATGAGCCAAAGCAACCCCGCCTAGGCTCACTTCTGTTGCTTCTACCCTAAGCCCTTCCTTGTTTTATTGTCTCCAGCTTTAATAAATCTTCTCTCAAAATCACATGGACTCATATTCTGCAATCTTTCCTACACAGAGTCAATAACCCACAATACAGGCCATCCAGAGGCAAACCTGCTTTGGGTCTGGTTCCTGTCCCGTAACATTATCACTACAGATATTGGTTTTGGATAGTTTATTTGGGAAGAAGGGAAAGAATACCCAACATGGTCTTTATTTCAATAGAAACTGTGAGCCCATAAAAGATAAGCATCAGATAGGCTCTCCTTTGCCTTTGTTATGTGTAGCAACACACAGAGTGGGGCAAAAGTAGGTTGACAGTTGTTTGTATGGAAAATAATATAACGATTAAATAATAATACAAGAATAAACTCTGTTTTGTGTACTCACAACTATTAACCTACTTTTGCCTCTAATATATAACCCTGTATATGTTATACATAACAAAGGAAAAGGTGACCCTGTCTGATATAATGATTATTATTAAATAACTACACGGATTCATGCACCGGTGGGATCCCACAGCCTAGCCTGCGAGGATAGGGATGAAACAGGCTCTCCAACATCCCCCAAAGGGTCCCAGATTGTGAGAGAATGCAGGCTAGGCTGAGGGATCCCACCAGTGCACAATCGGAGCTGGGGAGGAACCGTGGGAGGGCTCCAGGTCATGTCCTGCCCTGTCCTGATAGGCCAGACACCAGCAGCAAGCTAACATACTGGTAGAAGTGCCTGTCTCCTGGTGGTCAATGCACATCATAGCGACTGGTCAAATGGTCGAACGAATGGTCAGACACTTAGCATATTAGGCTGTTATTATCTCTATATATAAAAGCCAAGCGACCAGAATGCTGGAACAACTGGAACAACCAGTCACTATCATGCACACTGTGATGGCCAACCAGCCTGATCAGAACCCTGATTGTTACCCCCCCAACCACCCGCAGCCCCTCCCCTGGCCAGCCC
>NW_006295560.1:349048-349579 GCF_000327345.1 Myotis davidii | reverse complement strand
CTTTTCATCTATATATATAAAAGCCAAGCGACTGGAATGACAGAACAACCAGAACGACCAGAATGGCCGGGATGACTGGTTGCTATGATGCACACTGCATTGGTCAACCAGCCTGATCTGGGCTATGATCACCCCCCCGCCAACAACTGCCCACGGCCCCTACCCCCCATCGGGGCAGGCCAGCCAGATCCCACCTGTGCACCAGGCCTCTAGTATAGGATAATATAGTAACACCTAATATGTTATCTGTAAAGACTTTTCCTAAGTGGCCTTACTCTACAGGGACTACATGGCAGTAACAAAAACAACAACAAATATATATATATACTAGAGGTCCGGTGCACAAAAATTTGTGCACTCGGGGGGGAGGGGGGTCCCTCAGCCTGGCCTGTGACCTCTCGCAGTCTGGGACCCCTCAGGAGATAACGACCTGCTGGCTTAAGACTGCTCCCGGGTGGCAGAGGGCAGGCCCAATCCCTAGGTGCAGCCCCTGGTCGGGCTCAGAGCAGGGCCAATTGGGGAGTTGGGGTG
>NW_006295560.1:341238-347821 GCF_000327345.1 Myotis davidii | reverse complement strand
AGCTTCTAGTTTTGTTACAATGTTCAAACTGCAGGCTCAGAGTCCGGCAAGGCAGGCGGGAACATTGGAGTCCTCCGTCACTGAAGCAAGCAAGCCTCATGTTCAGTTTAGGCTGCCTGGCTGCTGGCCGTCATCTTGGCTGGAAGTTAATTTGCATATCTCGCTGATTAGCCAATGGGAAGGGTAGCGGTCATACGCCAATTACCATGTTTCTCTTTTATTAGATAGGATATATTCCTTATTAGAGCACTATTAAAAGAGAATTTGATATGCTTTGGGAGCTTTCTTGAAGATGTTGGGATGTGGAAGAAATAGCTCAATAAATTGTTTCTCATCTCTAAAACCACACCTGAATACATGAAGCTATTCTTAGTCATTAATCTTGCCATGATGACTATACCAATGTAGCAATCAGATGTTCCTTGTCAAAGTAGATTCACTTTTGCACCAATGGAATATTTTCATTCATTGCACAAAAATATCACTTCATACAGGTAAATTTTGAATTCTATACAGCAGCATACATAATATGTTAGAAAACTTCCTTACAGTTGAGCAACTCAAAACTCTGAAAACTTTCCTACTCCACACCTCACAGAATATAAATGGATCATAGGTGTCAGTGAGAAAAGTCCATTTTATTTTTCTACAGGTTCACCATTGTATATTTGTTAAAAGTCTATTGTCAAGTCTAGAGGTTTGTTACTATGCAACTCATTTTCCAGGTGATCTAAAAAGGAACTTTACTCAGGGTTTCACTATTGCTAAATTGTAATCACCTGATCTTCTACCAGGTTCTGAGAAGACACAAAGTCTTTAATGAACAATAAGGGGAAAATTAATGAAAAGGTGAGGAAGGGGAAGGGCAAAGAGCAAGACCCCACAGGAAAAAAAAGAGTTGCATTTCTTCCATTTAGTCCTGATACATCATGAAAACTAATGATACAACTCCCATGGGCTGCATGTAAATCGGACCATTAATCTCCAGCAAAATGGTTTATGTTATAGGAACCCACAAACAGATTTCCTTCAACTGCAGTAAATCACACATGGTGGGTAGTTTCCGTTTGACTGATGAGTACACATGTCACTGGCAGGAGGGCAGTGACATATGGAAGAGCAATAAATATGTTTTCTGACAATTCAGCAACCCTGTTCCATGACACTAAAGGAAGATAGAAGACCTCGGGAGAAAATGCAAGCCTGTCTCTATTAGCTGTCGCACCACTGCCGAGGCAGCAGTTCCAAGGTGATTTGGTGTTCTGGGGTGTAGCTTGCACATTTAGTCTTAATAAATGAATGGCCCAAAAGCAGAGATTCAATAGTTCTCTCAGAACAGTGTTTGCATTTTCCTTCCAATGATGGCATTCTCCCAATACCTTAGCTTTCCTTTAATGACAGTGATTTGGGGCATCTTTGGATTCTGTGACCCAGTGCCAAACCAAATCTTGTTAAAGCTTTTGATCTTTGTGCTCCTGTACAATGCAGTTTATGTGCTCTCCATCTGTATAATTTCCCATTTCGAGTGGGAAGAAAATCAGGGACAAATGCATGAGAATGTACGTTATAATCCACATCCACATGATGTTTAGGTATTTGGTTCTAAAATACCTTGGCATCCATCAAGCCTGGCTATTAATGGCTACTATGATTCCTTCTAATAGTAAAATGCAGTAAGTATTAAAATGTAGCCGAAACCGGTTTGGCTCAGTGGATAGAGCGTCAGCCTGTGGACTGAAAGGTCCCAGGTTTGATTCTGGTGGGGGGCACATGCCCGGGTTGTGGGCTCCATCCTCAGTGTGAGGTGTGCAGGAGGCAGCCGATCAGTGATTCTCTCTCATCACTGATGTGTCCCTCTCTCTCCCTCTCCCTTCCTCTCTGAAATCAATACAAATATAAAAAAATAGAATAAAATGTAAGCATGAGCTGTTATCACCTTGACTTATGTGGCTTCTCATTCCTTTTGAACACCTACTGTCATGTACCAGAGGACACCCTGAATCTCAAGTGTTGGGTAGACTAACACATGGTCCAAAATGGATCTCAGCCAACTCTGGCATCAGGCTCCCAGTATAGTGGGGTATAAAAATTCATATGGTTCAACCACATTTTGTGGGCCTGGACTAGAAAGATGGAGTTCTGGGTCTGCCCCAGAAGATAGTTCCAACCACAGAACCGGTCATTTTCAGCATTGCCAGGAAATCACACATACAGATGTATGTGAGAAGTCATCAATAAGAGGCAAGCAAATTATCCATTTTGAGAACCAAAAAAAAAAATTTGGGCAGATATGGGTGCCATATTATGGTCAAAGCGATGTAAGGCTTTTGGTCATGTTTCTAGTAGCTGTGTTTGCTTGCTGAAAAGCTTTATTCCAGCCTCCTGATTGCACTGAAGAGAAATACACAAATCTGGCATGGCCTCACATTCATTCAAAATCTGATACTGAGCCGGGCCCACATGGCTCAGTGGCTGAGCATCAACCTATGAACCAGATCACAGTTCAATGCCCTGTCGGGGCACATGCCCAGGTTGCTGGCTTGATCCCCAGTGTGGGGCAGGCAGGAGGCAGCCAATCAGTGATTCTCTCTCATTGATGTCTCTCTCTCTCCCCCTCTCTCCTCCTCTCTGAAATCAATAAAAATATGTTTTTAAAAAATCAGATACTTAAATGTAGGAAAACAGTGGAGTACTGTCCAATATAAAAAAAGAACTCAAGAAATTGAAATTAACATTTTCTTCTACCACTAATTAGCTCTATGGCCTTGGGTAAAATACCTACCGCTTATAAGTGTTTGTTTATAACATGACTTGGTTGTGCAAAATTAAACTGGCAATGTTCTAGCTCTTAAATTCTGACTTTCTAATTCTACTAGCTATTGAATAGATACATTTACAACCACATCTTTCAATTTAGCTGTTTGTTATCATCATAATTCATGAAGCATTCATGCTTATAAATTGTTATGCAGCCTCAATTTTACAAAATATATTTCAAGACTGAAATTTGATATGAACTACAAGTGTCTCTCTGCAATATACCTAACATGCAAATATTTAAAGAAGTAGAAATTTTAAAATATATACTTAATATATAAAAGTTATCAAACTTGACAAGATAGATAAATCTAAAGAGACAACGCAAGTTAACATGTTTCATTCATATATTGATCCATTCATTCAACAGTCATTTTTTGAACAAATAGCATAAGCCAGATGTATGAAATGGCTAAAGATAGAGCAGTGAATAAGAATGACATGGGCCTTATCTTTATAGCGCTCACTTTTGGGGGGAAATTGAAATCAAGTAGAGAACATTAATATTGTCATTTATAAATGTCTTATGTAGAATAGTCCCTTTCTTTACGCAACCTTCGATCTAGCTGGAAGAAGATGTTAAACAAATAATTACATGAATACTTTCACTCATGACAAGTGTTACAAAGGAGAATTGCAAGTAGCGGGGAGAAAATAATACAGTGGAAATAAACCCACTCAGGGGATCAAAGAATGCTTTCTTTATTTGTTTTGATTTTTAATTTATTTTTAACTTTTTTTTTATATATTTTATTGATTTTTTACAGAGAGGAAGGGAGAGAGATAGAGAGTTAGAAACATCGATGAGAGAGAAACATCGATCAGCTGCCTCTTGCACACCTCCTACTGGGGATGTGCCCGTAACCCAGGTACATGCCCTTGACCAGAATCGAACCCGGGACCTTTCAGGCCGCAGGCCGACGCTCTATCCACTGAGCCAAACCGGTGTTGGCTATTTTTAACTTTTAATTTTAAGATTATAATCAACATTCAATATTATATTTGTTTCAGGCATACAGCACAGTGGTTAGATATGTATATAACTTACAAAGTGATCCCCCTGATAAGTCCAGTACCCAGCTGGTACCACACATAGTTAATACAATATTATTGGCTATATTCCCTATGCTGTACTTTACATCCCTGAAGGATGCTTTTCCGAAGAAGTGACTTTATCTTATGAGATGAAAGAAGAAAAGTTGCTCCTTTTTTAAATCTTTATTGTTGAAAGTATTACATATGTCCCCCTTTTCCCCCATTGACCTCTCCCAGCCCGCTCCCGTCCCCTACCCCAGGCCTTCATCACCCTATTGTCTGTGTCCATGAGTTATACATATATGCATACAAGTTCACTGGTTGATCTCTTCCCACCTACCCACCCTCCCCTGCCTTCCCTCTGAGGTTTGACAGTCTGTTAGGGGCCTTAAACGTGAGAAAGGGGAGTGAGGTGGAGAGGAGTGTTTCAGGTGGGGAGATGTGCAAAAGCCTGAGGCAGAAATGATTGTGGAATATTGGAAGAAATGAAGAACTCAAAGTAAGTTTGCTAGAATGTAAATGAGGGGTAAAATGGCACACAGACTTCTCCTACAACTACTCACAATAATATTTTCTTAGAAAAACATTATTTTTTAAATATGACCTGGTTATTATGATACTGATAGGGAAATCACGTTACTTCAATGTTCTAGGGCCGTTCCAAACATTACATTACAGTTCACATGGTAAAGAGCAAAGAAAGCAAGTCCAAGTTTCCTAGCTCAGATTTTGACTCCCACGTTTCATTTTTCCCCCTGCTGAGGCTTAATCAGGCCAACTGAAAACAATAAGGGATTCAACTTATTGCTTATGAGTCATCTTGAATAATAATGAATTATTCATAGACACAAGGGAAAGAAAAGATTCTCTAGACACTCTATCATGAATATATATATGCCCTTTATATAAACAAACTATTTGTAGGATTTACCCTAAATTTTACTAAGATATTCCGAGGTTTAAGTTTTTGGACAGGATACTAGTAAATCTGGATTCATTGATGAGCGCTGGCATAAGAAACAAAGCAGTGCACCATCAGAGTAGCAGGTGCTTCTAGATCATTCTATTTCCTAGCAAGTCTTGAAATCTTAACTACCATGATGTGAATGTACACCCATTGCTCACATGAAGTGCAAGCTAGGAACATACAGCCACAAATTGGTGAGGAAAATAGTGTACCTTAAGTGTAAACATTTCTGAGGTTTTTAAGCTTCCCATTTCAATTCCATTAAGTCTACATATATCTCCACTTCTTTGCTTTCATAGGGTTTTTTTCTGATTCGTCCAGTTGTCAAACATTGGTAAATGTATAAATAAATTTGTTAGTTTATTTTCATGTAACATAATGTCACAGTGTAAAAATGAGGGTTTCTAATTCTAATTCTGCTCTAACACTATTTTCATTCTTTATATATTTTTCAGAATCTGGGGCAGCAAGTTCAGACTTCAAACAAATAACAGTTAAACTCAATCTAACACATTTTAGATTCAGCTTGTAAACTTTGGGAATATGTTTTTTCTGCTTTTTATTCTCCTTATCTCAGAGAGATTAGATAAAAAATAAAACCTAACTTAGATACCTTATATAACAAATATTAAACCAAGACACCGATGCACAGTAAATGTCAAATTCCAAAGTGAGGTATCATGCAGAAATTATAAATGAAAGAGAAGTACTTTTCAATTCTTGGAATCATATGAGGACCTCAAAAAACTACTGATGCCTAGGTTCCATCGCAAGGATTCTTATTACATTCAACTGGCGTGTGGCCTGGGAATTGAGAATTTTTTAAAAAGCTACCTAAGAGGTTCTAATGTTCAGATTTACTATTTTAGCTAATGGTAATGATTTGGAGGACATTAAGGAGTCAAACTTTCCAGATCATTAAACACTATAGTTGTTCAATAAATATTTGTTGAATTAAATCAATAACATGATGCTTCAAGTCATTGTCTAGTGAAATACTGATATAGAATTATGTTTAAATTATTGAAATAGGGGTATTTAAACCCCTCAGATGATACTGCTTAAACACTTACTAGGTATAAAATCAGCTGTCTTTAGGAGTCTTTTCCAATAGGATTTCCAAAACTATAGCTAATTCTGTTATTTCTTGAATGATAATACTATAGGTTTATAAATGTCTAGACTATCTATAATTTGATCACATTTATGAACTTTTATTAAAGTATAAAAGCAGTGCTTCTGAAGCAAATGATGCCTGGAAGTTCCATTTCCAAAACAGATCCTACTTATCAAATTTGTAGGTGTTGTGTTACAGAGAAGGGGTATTTTTCTTATAGGGATCACAAAATAACAGTGACAGGTCAGAATTGGGAAAGAATTTGAGATTGCTAGGAATCCCTACTACCTGAATGGTTCTGGTAAAACGAGTTAAATCCATTTCCCTTCAAGCCTTCTACAACTTACTGTGCACCTCCCTCAAGCGTGTGTGTGTGTGTGTGTGTGTGTGTGTGTGTGTGTGTGTGTGTGTGTTACTGTCACTTTTCTCATTATGACACAACCAGACTTTTTACTTAAAGCCTTTTGTGCTTCTTTTCTACTTAATACCAGTCAATTCTATTTGTTTCTTATATATCAAACAACTTGAAAACTTTACTCTGAGAGATGCTGTATAGTAATAAGGTTAAGGGCAGAGAGAACAGCAGCATTTTTACAAGGAAGCTATAATATATGTGTGCATATATATTTTTTCTTAAATATATTTTT
>NW_006295560.1:330088-341213 GCF_000327345.1 Myotis davidii | reverse complement strand
AGCCTGATTTCCGAGAGGAAGGGAAAGGGAGAGAGAGAAACGTTAATGATGTGAGAGAATCATTCATTGGTTGCCTCCTGCATACTCCACACTTGTAGGGGATAGAGCCTGCAACCATGGCATATGTCCTGACTCTAGGAATTGAACCGTGACCTCCCAGTTCATAGGTCAACACTCAACCACTGAGCCACGTCAATCAGGCATATATATATATATATCTTTATAACTGCCATGTAGCAGCTTTACTAGACAGATTTTGTATAGTTGTACTTTTTCACAGCCAATAGAAATATTAGTTCTTTTAATGGTCCTTCTCCTTGCAATATTGCAGATAAATCACTAGGCTTTCAATTCTCAGACAACACAGGGTTTTTGAGTCTTATTTTCTATTTGAAGGAACGGTTAGCTGATTAATGCCATCATCAATTCATTCTTACCTCTTGATGAGGGAACTGAGTACTTTCTTAGGTGCTTGATGTTTGGCAAGACTGCACACATTGCCCTAGCTCGTTTTGCTCAGTTGATAGAGCACCGTCCTGTGGGCTGAAAGGTCCCAGGTTCGATTCTGGTCAAGGGCACATGCCCAGTTGTGGGCTCGATCCCAAGTAGGGGGTGTGCAGGAGGCAGCCGATCAATGATTCTCTCTCATCATTGATGTTTCTATCTCTCTCTCCCTCTCCCTTCCTCTCTGAAATCAATAAAAATATATTTAAAAAACAAAACAAAGACTGCATATATTATTTAATGACGCTAGTGGAAAACCAATAAAATACCTCAGTATCTACTTCAGTTCAGATATAATTAGTATTATTCATATTAAGAAACTACTAAAACTGCATCCACCTCACCATAGCTCTGCTTGTTCACAAATACAGGATAGGGCAACAGCTATGGCTAGCTAAAAAGATGTTTTTTTCTCCACTCAGAGTCCTCATAGGATCCAGGAGTGGTGAAATGTTCCTAGAATCTGGCAGAGCTAATAAGACTATGTGGAAAGGGTTGAAGAGGTGAGAGATAATGAGCCTATTGATTCCACATCTTCCATCCTGATTTGCCTGATAGATTTGGTCAGGCAAAGTTGCAGAAACTCCTGAATCTAAGCTCAATAATGTCTACAGGGATATCTTAGTTAAGTAAAAGTGTAGTCAACCAATAGAGAAATAGACCCTATAAGGAAAAAAGAAATTACTCTATAATTAAACAGTTCTAATACCAAATGCTAATTTTAGCACTTACTAATAATTTAACTCCTCCGAGCCTTGGATTATCATTAGCAGAATAGAAAGGGGTTACTAAGGAGACAGATATTTAGTCAGGTTGGACCAAGCATGTCAAACAAAGAGTTACAAGACATTTACTATATTTCAGGTATGACACAAGGGCTGAGATGAAGTTAAAAAGGAAGACCCTGTACTCAAGAAGATACAGACTTATAGAAGCCCTAGCCAGTTTGGCTCAGTGGATAGAGCACCGGCCTATGGATTGAAGGGTCCCAGGTTTGATTCCGGTGGGAGGAAAGGGGTAGGAAATCTAGAATCAAGGAACTTCTCACAAGGAATATAACCTTGGGCTGAGACTTGAATGATTCAAATATGCACTTTTAGAAATTAGAGGCCCGGTGCATGATTTCCTGCATGGGTGGGGTCCAGCCGGCCCACCCTGATTGGGGTGGGTTGGGCCTATTGGGAGTGGGGCCGGCCAGAGGAAGGGTCCATGGGTGGTTGGCTGGCTGGCCCCGCCCCTTGGTTGAACTCCTGGTCAACTCCCAGTTAAGAGGACAATTTTCATATTAGCCTTTATTATATAGGATAGAAACATAAGGGTGACAGAAAGAATAATGGTGCAAATGACATGAAGAGATAAGAGTACTCCTAGGCAAGAGGTTTGTAGCAAGAGGACACTAACAAGCAATTATAGAAAATTAAGTTAGCCAGGTAGGCGAGGACCAGAGAATGAAGAGACTGGTTTGTCATGCCAAGAAATTTTGGGTTTTTTTCCCCTAAAGGTGATGAGAAGCCAATGACATATTTGGAGCAAAAAGTGGAAGTTATCTTTGTTCTAGAAATATCATTATCCAGAGATTTTGGAGGATAGACTAAAGATGGGTAAAATTAAAGAAGAGAGAACATCAAAGAGAGTAGAATCTGGTGAGAGTTGTGGCAGTAGGGATGGAGCCAAAGTTAATAGATCAAGAATTTACTTGCACAGAAGATTGAATAAATACATGGACAAACTGGTATGAGATATGGGGAGATCTAGAAGGACTTAAGGGTTTGGGAACAGGACAACTCAAAAGATGGTAGTTGTTATTCACCCATATAAGAAATTTCAAAATAAGCACTTAGAATAGGATAACGATGATAACCCTCCAGAGCATGAGGTATTCATGAGACATTCATTGGAAACATAAAACATCTGGAAAAAAGTCTGATGCAAAAAGATGATCAAGAAATTATAGTTCCCCTTCTTTTTGCACCAAGAATTGTCATTAAGTTACTAAGTACATGTAATTAAAACTTTTAAGCAGCATTTGGTCTCTTTTTAGTTTAATAACAGATTCTTTCCCATAGGTTTTGAACATGAACTTCCCTTCAATTAGATGATTCTGCCTGCCCAATCCACCTGGATCTTTCCATTCTTCCATTCTTGGTTAGACTAACTCATAAGGCAGGCCTTCGATAGCCATGGTAAGAAATAGTCCTCCCAACTTAGTACATATCACATCTTCCTATTAATGACCTTCATTTAAAATTTTGTCAATTTTCAATCTGGCCAGTGTAACTCAGTGGTTGAGAGTCAATCTCAGAACCAGGTCATGGTTCGATTCCCCGTCAGGGCACATGCCTGGATTGAGGGCTCAATTCCCAGTAATGTAAATAAAATAAAAATTTATCCATTTTCAAATAAGTAACTCACAGCAGTTTATTTGCTTACTAGTTTATTTGCCTTTCTCGTTAAATTCCATTTTAAGGTCTATATTGAATAACTGAGTAACTGAATAAATGAATTAAATCAGTAGACTGTTTAATTTTGAAATTAACTATACAATTTGTGCATATAAAAATTCCTTAGCCTACTCATGTTGTAGACCTACCTCACAGATGTTGCAGATTTGCTTCCACACCACTGCAATAAAGTGAATATCGCAATAATTTAACTCACACGAATTTTTTCTGTTTTACACTATACTGTAGTCTACTAAGTGTGCAATAGCATTACCAAGTATGTCTGAAATAGCAATTAGTATATTAATCTAAAAAATACTTTATTACCAAAAAATGCTAACCATCACCTGAGCATTTTGGAACAATGATGACAAAGCATGGTTGTTGAAAACCCTTAATTTGTAAAAAAAAAAAAAAAAAAAAAATACAGTATCTGAGAACCACAACAAAATGAAGTACACCTGTACATACACTTGCAAAACCCGCATTGCTTTACATTTTTGCATATTTCACTTCTTCACATCTCATAATATGGCAAGGAAGGAAGAGGAAGTTCATAAAGTGCAAAGTTGTGAAATGGTCTCTTTCATAAATAATAATGAATGGCTGTTGTTTGTATACCACACCATGGCAAATGTGTTGATGATTAGAACTGTAACAAAAATTATGAGCCATCAAGGAAATATCTCCACAATACCATCAGCCAGCTTAATGTGTCTGGAGCAATGCAAGTCAAGGAAATCCTACTTGAGCATCTATTATAGGCAAACCAGTGTGCCATCCTTGGCAGGTGATAAAACATGATTAAAAGCATGTATCTTCCTTAAATGAATTTACAATTCAGTAATGAGGATAAGAAAATTACAAATAACTAAGCTGTATGGCAGAATGAGAAACAAGCTATGACACATGGTGAAACAGCACTGTCAATAGGCATAAAAGTCCTTTCCTAAGTCAGCAATTTGTTTCTTAAAATATGGTGGCATCATTTCTAATTTAAGCAAAGACAAGGTAACAAACCAGAGAGTAGAGGAGTAATGCTTGTCTTGGGAATTTGACACTGTCCTTGGAAATATACAACACAGAGTAGAATGCAATCACAGGATCAGAAACCACAAAATTGGTTTATGGCTTTCAGTGCATGTTTGAAATCCATCTTTTCTTCATCAAATTTTGTGACTTTTCTTTTTCATCCTCACCTGAGGACATTTTTACCATTGATTTTTAGAGAAAGTGATGAGAGAGAGAGAGAGAGAGAGAGAGAGAGAGAGAGAGAGAGAGAGAGAAGAAACACATCTATTGGTTGCCTCCTACATGGGCCCAACCTGGACTGGGGATCCAACCTGCAACCCAGGTAATTTCCCTTGACCTGAAATCAAACCTGAGACACTTCTATGCACAGAGGCTTCTATATTCAGGCTGACTGGCCAGGGCATGCCCCCTACTGGGGATCAAGCCTGCAATCCCAGTATGTGCCCTGGCTGGAAATTGAACCATGACCTCCTGATTCAATGGGTGGACACTCAACCATTGAGAGACACCAGCCAGGCAAATTTTGTAACTATTTTTAAAAATATATTTTAATTTATTTCAGAGAGAGAGGGAGAGAGAGAAACATCAATGATGAGAGAGAATCATTGATTGGCTACCTCCTGCACATCCCACACTGGGATTGAGCCTGCAACCCGGGCATGTGCCCTGACCTGGGCTCAAACCATAACCTCCTGGTTCATAGGTCAATGCTCAACCACTGAGCTATGCTAGCCAGGCAAATTTTGTGGCTTTTTAAAGCGATTGTATGAAAGTGGTTTTGATAAAATGTAACAGTGACTTAAGAACATATTTTTATTTTTTATTGTTATTATTTGTTAATATATTTTTATTGATTTCACAAAGGAAAGGAGAGGGAGAGAGAGCTAGAAACATTAATGATGAGAGAATCATTGATCAGTTGCCTCTTGCATGCCCCTCCCACACTGGGGATATAACCTGAAACCTGGGCACGTGCCCTTGATTGGAATTGAACCTGGGACCTTTCAGTCCACAGGCTGATACTCTATCCACTGAGCCAAACCAACTAGGGCAGAACATATTTTTAAAGAAATCTATAGTATACCTAGGTGAGGCTAAGTTGCTGCATATACCACTATGCTATGTTTCATATATATATATATATATATTTGGACTCTCAAATACACAGAAAAGAGGCATAATGTCTGCAACCTGAGAAATTACATTTGAGATTTTAATACTCCATAAACTTTTTACTGCTCACCTTATTATGTAAGGAATTAGAAACAAATCAATGGCCAATTTGTTCCCCTTAATGAAGCAATAAGAAAGGGGTGTTTTGTCAAAATAAATAAAGTATGAAGACATTGAATGATGATAAATTAAATAAGATTGCAATGATATAATCATCTTTATCACTAATTTCAGAATTCAATTGTTAGAGCTCTCCTCCCTTGAATTTTCTCCATATTGAGTTTTAATACATCAGAAAACATTTAAAAATCTAAGATAGAAATTCTATAGTATATTTTTAAAATCTTATCTCTTCTACAACCTAGTTATTCTCAGGCCAAGATTTATAATACTTATAACTCCCATGACAATTACTTTTATATTAACTTCAGTATCTGCATTCTTCCACATCTATTAATTTTTAGTGTAAGCTTTTAATGCAACCGCTTGATCAAAAATAGATTTCTATCCATGTAGAAATTTCTGTCCAGTAGAAATTCTATCCATGTTCTGTTGGATAGCAATAACAATTTTGACTGCTTTCTTTATGTGAATCAAATAAATTATGTATCAAGCAGAAAAAATAGATTGTTTTATTTTTATCATATTAACTACACACACAAACACACACACATAATATTTCCTTATTTCTAGGTATTCATTAATCTATACATATAAAAGCCTAAGTGACTGATACAACCAAATGACTGGAACAACTGGTTGCTATGACACACACTGACCACAAGGGGGCAGACAGTGAAAGCAGGAGCTGTCCCCTGGTGGTTAGTGCGCTCCCACAGCCAACCTCCTGCAGACGGCCAACCTCCTGAGGCCCCTCACCCTGGCTGGCCAACCTCCCGCAGCCCCACCTCCCACCCCCCCATGCACAAATTCATGCACCGGGCATCTAGTATTTTATATAAACTGGAAGCACTTACTGGTGTCAATGTCTCCATTCTGCCAATAAACAGTAGCAATACATTACATTTAAAACTCCACTCACCATTTTTCTTACACTTTTATTAGTGCATATAGTTCTCAAAAGTCCTATATTACTAATGAAGGATATAATCATTACAAATTAAATGAAATTGCCTATTTGTTTGTAAAATATACATCATAAAGAAATAATTTACTTAATAAAACTGAATGTTGTCTATAATAAATTAAGATAATGAACCAGATTGAAGATGAAGGAATTACTTCCGTGGACATATTGATTTTTAAATGACTCTGCTCTTTAGTATCACTCCTTTCCCCCTTGATTCATTTTGTATCATTAAAAATTTAGCTTTGGCCAGTGTGCCTCAGTTGGTTGAACCTTGCCTATACACTGAAAGGTCTTGGGTCAATTCCTGGTCAGGGCACATACCCAGGTTGCCGGATGTCCAAGGAGGCAACAGATTGATGTTTCTCTCTCTCTCCCTCTCCTTTCCTCTCTCCCTAAAATTATATACATAACTTTTTGGGTTTTTTTCAAATAACATTAATTTATATTGTAAAATAAATGACTTGGAAAATGTCATGCCTAAAATTATAACTGTTGGAGCTTTCAACACACTGAAATTTACCAATTCTATTCTACTCAAGATTATTCAGCACCTCTAACTTCTGTTACACCAGTGGTTCTCAACCTTCTTAATGCCGCGACCCTTTAATACAGTTCCTCATGTTGTGGTGACCCCCACCCATAAAATTGTTTTTGTTGCTACTTCATAACTATAATTTTGCTACTGTTATGAATCGTAATGTAAATATCTGATACGCAGGATGTATTTTCATTGTTACAAATTGAATATAATTAAAGCATAATGATTAATCACAAAAAAATATGTAATTATATATGTGTTTCCTGATGGTCTTAGGCGCCCCCTGTGAAAGGGTCGTTCGACCCCCAAAGGGGTCGCGACCCACAGGTTGAGAACTGCTGTGTTAGACCCTAATGGACATTATTTTCTGAATTTTGAGAAAGTATCAGCCTTTTCAATATTTAAAGTCATTTACTTCCATTTCCATAATAGCCTTAGATTCATCTTAATACAGATTGCAAATCTTTTTTGTATGTACTTAGGTTTCTCTTTTCTTTATTCCAAACATAAAGAGGGAGTATCAAAGGTCTTCCTTTTATTAAACACAATTTAAGGTGAAATAGAATTAAGGCGAGGCCTGTTCCTCCTACCTTGAACAAATTCTATTAAGAAATGTACACCCTCTGCTCCCCAAATTTATGTCTGATCAAAGATAACATTTAATACTCCAACTACAATAGGAAAATGATATCTTCAAGTTTTAAAAATGGCTATATGCTTGAAACAGGCTGACCTTCATTTAAGGCAATAATTATGTTTGTTTCTTGTTCACTACTGACAAATGCTCCATAATGCCTATTCACTTACATCTTCCTTATAATAAAAAATAATAATAATGGCCTATTAAGAAAAGTAAGCAGAAGATATGAACAGGCAGTTCACAGAAAAAAAGAAATTCAAATAGTTACTAAACATATAAAGATGCTGAACCTGCCTGGGTTTGGCTCAGTGAATAAAGGGTCAGCCTGCAGCCTGAGGACTGAAGTATCCCAGATTCTATTCCAGTCAAGGGCATGTACCTTGGTTGCCTGGGGCCCTGATCAGGGATCTCACAGGAGGCAACCAATTGATGTGTTTCTACACATCAATGTTTCTCTGTCTTTTCCTGTCTCTTCCACTCTCTCTCTAAAAGTCAATGGAAAATATATACTTAGGCGAGGATACAAAGAATGTATATGTTATATTCCTTGACAGTGTAAAAGTGATAACTAGAAGAAAGTGAAATGTACAAGAGGGATATTAAACTGGAAGGACATAGAGGGTCTAAGTTCCTTGTTTTATCTGGTGGGGAATAAAAAATACTTTCTAAAGCTGAAAAAGAAACATGTGCTTATGTAGATTATTAAAGTAATATGGGCAATCAAAATATTATTAACTAACCAAATATAGAAGAGGAGGGAGAGAAATATATGGCATAAAGAAGCATGTCCTCCTCTGTCATAACTTATAAATCACAAAAAGACATAAGCAAATGTATCCTTTAGAGTTAGTAAGGAATATCTTAAAGTACAAAAAACAACAACAACAAACAGTCATTACCCTGGTTTGAGACCACACAGATGGACCTTGAGGGCATTATGCTATGTAAAATAAGTCAGACAGAGAAAGATGAATACTGTGTGATCTCTCTTTATATGGAATCTAAAAGATCCAAACTCAATTATTATGTTGTACACTTGAAACTAATATAATGCTACCTCATTTATACCTCAAATGTTTTTTAAATATATTTTATTGATTTTTTACAGAGAGGAAGGGAGCGAGATAGAGAGTTAGAAACATCGATGAGAGAGAAACATCGATCAGCTGCCTCCTGCACATCTCCTACTGGGGATGTGCCCGCAACCCAGGTACATGCCCCTGACCGGAATCGAACCTGGGAACTTTCAGTCCGCAGGCCGACACTCTATCCACTGAGCCAAACCGGTTTCGGCATACCTCAAATTTTTAAAAGCCAAACTCATAGAAACAAAAAGTACAATGATGGTTGGGGCAGAAGGTAGGGGGATGGGAAAATGTTAGTCAAAGGGTACAAATTTACAGTTATGTGATGAGTAAGTTCTGAGGAGTTAATATACAGCAGGATGATTATAGTTAAAGTACTGTATTATGCTCTTGAAAGTTGCTAAGAGTAAATCTTTAATATGGTTGCCATAAAAAACAAATAGATAATTATCTGATATGGTAGAGATGTTAGTTAATGCTATGGTGGTAATCATTTTGCAATATATAAATGTATCAAATTAACATGTTGTACATCTTAAACTTATTCAATGTCATATGTCAATTATATCTCAATAAAGTTGGGGGTAAAGTCCTTACCTCTGTGGAATGAAGATTAGCAAGTACCATTTTTCTTTACCTCTTTTTGTCCTACTGAATTCAAATGAAATTTAATTGAATGATTACATTTGTGTAATCTTATTTTTAATCATTTTTCTATCCTTCCAGGTATTCTCTCTATATCTATTAATGAAATACTTGGAATGAAAAAAAAGTTAATTATAATTTTATTCTGTAGATTGATAAAATTTTAATTTGTCTTTGTATTCTGGATAAAATTTCATTTTTTTGTAATTTTACTTTGATTTTGAGCATGTATAATTATTTAAAAATTAATGTCATTAAAAAAAGACAGTTAAAATGTGATTTAAAATAATTATTTTCATGCTGAAAATTGATTTGAATGAGGTTTTAACATTTTTACTCTTCCATATATTTTAAGTGAGTTTTACTTTCTATGTTGCTGCTTTTCTACACATTTACTTTTTATTTTCTATCATTAATTTTAAAATAAAGATGTTATTACTTAAAAGAGAGATGTAAAATATTATATATAGTGCATGTAGTATTTTCATTCTTGAAATTGATGAGGATGTTAATGGTTCCTAAAAATCATTTCTAAATATAACCTCCACTTTATCATGTAATGATATAATGTTCTTGTATCTACTAATTTCTTTGCAAAAATAATCTAGGTTATTGGTCATTGGACCTACAATATATTTTAATATACTTTTATTCATTTCAGAGAGGAAGGGAGAGGGTGAGAGAGACAGAAATATCAATGATGAGAGAGCAACATTGATAGGCTGCCTCCTGCACACCCCCCACTGGGGATCTAGCCCACAACCCAGGCAGGTACCCTTGACTGGGACCCTTCGGTCCATAGGCCAATGCTCTATCCACTGAGCCAAACCAGCTAGGGCTGGACCTACAATATTTTATTTCACTAGGACACTTACGATTTGTGAAGGAACATCTTAACATTACCTAGAACACTGACAGGATATAGATGTATCCAGGGGAGTATAATCTAAGACCCAAGTGGTTGCCTGAAACCACAGATAGCACCAACCCCCCATATATAACCATGCTTTTACTTATACATGCACACTTATGATAAAGCTTAATTTCTAAAAACAAAACTAATAGTAAAATAGGATGATTATAACAATACACTATAATACAAATGAATATCCATTATTAAGTAAATAAAAGGTGACTTGAACACAAGCACTGTGATACCGTGACAGTGAATCTAATCACCGAGAGGCCTACTAAGTGGCTAGCAGGCCGGAAGTGTCTATAGAGCAGAGACGCGGGTCAAAGGGATAATTAATGTCTCCTGGGGGATGGAGCCTGACAGCATAAGATTTCATCACACTACTCAAAACAATATGCAATTTAAAACATATTAATTGCTTATTTCTAGAATTGAACAAATTATATTCTCAGGCCGTGGTTGACTGCATACAATCAAAACTACAGAAAACAAAATTGCAGATAACAGGGAACTATTGTATTATTAAAACATAAAAATCAAAGAAAATGGAAAATCCTGAAGTTAATACAAGATGAAACATTTTGACATCTGAAAGTAATCAGTGCAAGAGAAATAAAGTAAAATAGATGTCTTTCCAATGTCATCTGTGTTATTAAATACAAAAGACCAGAGAGAGGGTGTGGATTTTATAAAAAATTAAAGTAAAAGGAAATTCCACTTCCAAAGCTAAGTTGAGCATGGCAAGAGAAGATCTCTAGTTTCTGAACTGTAGAGGATAGGACAGTGGGAAGACCTACCACTGTTATGATCCAGCAAAGACCACCTGCCCTGGGACTACCTTGTCTGGCAACAAAATAGCCCTTCCTGCACTACCCGGTTTGGCTCAGTGGATAGAGCGGTAGCCTGCGGACTCAAGGGTCCCAGGTTTGATGCCGGTCAAGGGCATGTACCTTGGTTTCGGGCACATCCCCAGTAGGGGGTGTGCAAGAGGCAGCTGATCAATGTTTCTCTCTCATCGATGTTTCTAACTCCCTATCCCTCTCCCTTCCTTTCTGTAAAAA
>NW_006295560.1:306906-328949 GCF_000327345.1 Myotis davidii | reverse complement strand
GGAGACTACCTTGTCTGGCAACAAAATAGCCCTTCCTGCACTACCCGGTTTGGCTCAGTGGATAGAGCGGTAGCCTGCGGACTCAAGGGTCCCAGGTTTGATGCCGGTCAAGGGCATGTACCTGTTTCGGGCATCGATTCCAGTCAAGGGCATGTACCTGGGTTGCGGGAACATTCCCGGTGGGGAGTGTGCAGGAGGCAGCTGATCAATGTTTCTCTCTCATCGATGTTTCTAACTCCCTATCCCTCTCCCTTCCTTTCTGTAAAAAAATCAATAAAATATATATATTTTTTAAAATAGCCCTTCCTGGGTCAAATGAAGCTATTAAGCATGTTTTTTGTTGTTGTTTTTAAAATGAACACATCTTAAAAGGGTGAAAATCTATTCAGATTGTAATGTTTCTCAGAGCAAAGTAGAAGTAGGATGTTTCAGTGTTCCTAACCTCATGCAGTGATCATCTTGCTAAATGGTAGTTCTCTTTCCATTACGGTGGCCCAGCAGCCATCCCAAAAATTAAAAGCCCTTAAGAAACCCATTAAAGTAATCAGCTGCCATTTCAAACATCTAAGGGAAAAATAGGCCCAACTGGCAGCAAACCTAAATTTTCCAAAGACAAATAAATTTGACTTTATAAAATGAACCAATGAATCTTTGACATCACTAAACTCTGTCTCAATAAAGCAGAGATGTAGATACAAAAATTCATTTTGACATGTTAAAAGATCTTAATATAAGCAGAGAATTAACACCATCAAATTTCCTCACATATAAATAATTAGTAAAAAGAGATATGAGACTATGAATAGAAAAGAACAACTCTTAGATAGAATGTCTAAGTGGCACATTTTTTCACTTATCCCTAGCCAAGACACAAAATGAGGAGAAAAAGAGTACAGTGTAACATTGTAATTGCAAGACCAAAGTGCAGAAAAACATTGAGAACTAGGGCAAAGATGATTCTTGCTGTGAAAATCTAAACTGAAGAACAGTCCCAAGACTTTGCTCACTTTAAAAGAAATATAATAATAAAGAAATCAAACCAAGCTAATAAAGTTCATTCATTCTATCTAGCTGGTCTTTACATAAGAGTTATTTATAATTGCATACAAATATACTCTTTCAAAAATGCTTTGGGCCTAGCAGGTTTGGCTTAGTGGATAGAACGTCAGCCTGTGGACTGAAAGGGGGAGTCCTGGCTTCATTTCTAGTCAAGGGCACTTATCTTAGTTGCAAGCTCAATCCCCAGCCCAGGTCAAGCGCATGCAGGAGGCAACCAATAGATGTGTCTCTCTCACATTGATGTTTCTCTCTTTGTCTCTCCCCCTCCGTTCTACTCTCTCTAAATATCAATGGGGAAAAAATAACCTCAGGTAAGGATTAACAAAGAGGTTTTTGGAAAACTTTGAAGGACTTTGAACATGGTTCTCTAAATTTTCAAAATTCAACCAAAGTAAATGATCTGTTAAACAAATCCAGTTGGATATCATGAGACTTTTATTGTGTAAATGTTAAGCACCTATTGAAGAAAGCAGTCAGACTCTAAGTGCCTTTAAGGCCAAGGCTATGTTTTATTTTAATTTTTATTCCAAGTCCAGTGCCCATAGTAGACATCTAATGAATCGTTGTCAAGGGAAGAACAAAATAAGGAAGTAAAGATGGAAAGTAGGAAGGAAGAAATGGAAGAGGGAAGAAAATAAGAAAGGAAGGTAGAGAAGGAAATGAAGAAATCTGAAGAGCAAAGCCATATTCAAATCCATCTGAGAATTTCTCAGAAAGGGCATGGCATTTACATACATTTAAATACAGGCTGATGCTAAGAGGGTAGATCTTCTGTTAAGTGTCCTTACCATAAAAAAAGAAAAATAATAATATTAAATGAGAGTAAAGTTTGAGAAGTAATGGGTAAGACTATGGCCTTGATGGTGATGATGGTTTTATGGGTACATTTATCCTCAAACTCAGCAGTTGTATATATTAAATCTGTTCAGCATTTTACATCTCAGTCATAGCACAATAAAATGGTTAAACAATATAGAAATACAAGCTGATAAAATGAGAGGAAAGAAGGGTGAAATACATCTGTTAAATGGCTGTATAGAAGAAAACTAATATTGTCTCTAGAGAAATCGTACATGCAGAATTTCTGGGGCATGCTACTTCCTAAGTTGTGTTATACTAATAATAGTAAACTATAGAAATGGCAAGGAAGACCCTGAATATGTTTGACTAGGTATCCATATGGATAAAATATAAAGTCCAAAATTTAATAATTCATCTGGCCATCCAAATGTCACATAATATAATTTATGACCAACTGTGTAGACTCAATATCATTAAATCTGTACCCAGGAAAAATATTAATTGTGAGACATTTGTATTTGTCAAAATATCACAAATATTAATTTAAATAGAATATTTTAAAAATCCAAGTGTTACTGGAAGAAGAAAATACAAGAAAGGAGATAAAACTACAGTGTTTAACTAAGAGAAACAGGAAACCAGGAACTAAATTTGTGCACATAAAGATGGCAGGCCAGCTTTCTACACCCATTCTGTCAAAATGTTTGTATGCTCTTAGAAATAGCACTCTCCATTTATTTTCTTTTATTTATTGATTTTAGAGAGAATAAAGAAGAGAAAGAGAAAGATTTGCTGTTCTACTGATTTATGCATTCACTGGTTGATTCTTTACTTACTTTCTTTTTTTAAAAAAATATGGAACACTTCACAAATTTGTGTGTCATCCTTGCACAGGGGCCATGCTAATCTCTCTGTATCGTTCCAATTTTAGTATATATGCTGCCAAAGCGAGCACTCACTGGTTGATTCTTACTAGCATATGTGCCCTGACTGCGGGATCAAACCCACAACCATGATATATACTGACTACACTCTAACCAACAGAGCTATCCAGCAAGGGCCCCACTCTCCATTTCAATTCTTCAGTTTCTTTATAATCATTTTACATTTGCCAAGTATATACCATTTGATAACTTGGAAGAGAAAGGTTACAACTTTGACAACTGAAAGAACTCAACCAAAAATGCAACACAACTTTAAACACAATACAATGAAGTGGAAAAATCTCATTGAGACATATATCTCATAGATCCACTTTTTTCTCAGTATACTAGGGAAGAATACTCAATGTTCTCTCTGCTGGGAATTAACTTTACAATATTAGTAGCTTCTTCATCTAATCAAAATATACCAACAATATTTAAATAACATAGGTAGCATAAAATCTTATTGAAAGTAACAACTTTGTTCAATCAACAGATTTTTTCCCCATTCCTATTTAAGTAGTTTACAGTACTTAAATGTGGAAACCAGTACTGTTAGCAAGGATACGGGTATGGATTGATGAGTGTGCTACAAGACAAATGACAAATTTTTTTCAACTTTACTCAGCAAGGCAGTAGCAAGGCCATTAGTGCAAACCCAGAGTCCCTTTATGGCTGTTAGGAAACCTGAGAGAAAGAAACCATTATCACCTTCAGTGAAAACAATGAGAACCATGGGAATATCAATCCTGATTCCCATCAGGCGGCACTCAGATAACGTGATTGGAAAGTGTCCAACTCATTTCAGTGAATTGCATGGGTGACCATCAGGTGTTTAAGATGAAGCACTGGATGCCTATGACAGACAGAGTATAACAGTTGTGGGTGGAGTTGGTTAAATTAGGAAATTTGTTGCAAGTATTGTCACCTGAATAAATATCTTGGAATCATACTGAGCCAAAAAGAAAAATTCCATACATTTTGACAAAGAGTGACTCCTAGTGGCCAATCGTTTTTCTATCAACTGGTCACAGGCACACTACATTTAAGTAGCTCATAGAGCTGAGCTGGTGTGGCTCAGTGGTTGAGCATCGACCTATGAACCAGGAGGTCACGGTTCAGTTCGATTCCTGGTCAGGGCACATGCCTGGGTTGAGGGCTCGATCCCCAGTGTGTGGCGTGCAGGAGGCAGCCAATCAATGATTTTCTCATCATTGATATTTTTAGCTCTCTCTCCCTCTCCCCCTCTGAAATCAATAAAAATATCTTTAAAAAGAAGCTCACCGACATTCTCAACTTCCAAATAATCCAGAAATTCAATCAATTCCTTCCTCGTGGTGCACTTCAAATCTACCTTTCAATGTCCTTTTTCACTGCCAGCATCATAGGCAAGGTTCATCTTATAATAGTCTGTTTGGCTTCCTTAATTATAACACGTTAGCACAGAAAAGTAAACATTTATTCGCTACACATTCGTTTATCCCTATGCTATTCTCTAGGACTGATTTTTATCCCAGGGCAATGCTAGTATTTAGCCCAATAAAACAGTATCCAACTTGGCTTGATCCCTTTGTTTCCTCTGAGTCCTTGGTAACTAGACTCCCTTTTCTGTTCCCTAATCATATTTAATTACATTCTATCACTGGTCCTGTAGCCTCTCTTCTAACTTCATTGACTTTGCTGACAGCCTAGTTTCCTAGAGTCTGGTTCCCCGAAACACACCACCAGAGCTCCCCAATGAATGTAATTGCCCAGTCTTCTGCCATGTCTGAAGAACTCCAGCCTCGGACAAGCATCAGTACCCATCTGCTCTGATCTTGTAATTGGTTTGCATTTTTTTCTAACATGACCTCCCCCTGTTTCAAGTCAGTCTTTGTTTGACCTTAGAAAAAACACCCTAATCTTATTCTCATATTCAAAACACTGACTTTGACCAGAGCCTACAGATGTTCCCGGCTCAATTAACACATAGCAATTAGTGATTGCTAAAAATGAATACATAAAGAAAGCTGACATGTTTAAAACAAATTACTACTAGATAATAGAAAAAAAAAACAGCAGTTTTCACTTTCCTGGAATATATGTCTCTTGTGATTCAACAATTAAAATCATTCAACCAAGTGCTTTAATTTATAAATGTCATAAATGTGCAGATTTTTACTCCAAAGTAAATTCTTGGAACACTATTGCTAATTGAAAACTGAAAATGTCAACACTTTCCCTCGTATTTTATTGTTTGAAACAATTAGCGTTTTATGTCAGACATAAATAAAATAATGATAAACTTTTCATTTCTAAGGTGATACTTGAAAATCACATTGAATTTAAACATGCTCGCAAGCATGCTTGTTGGAAAATTGGCCTCAAATACTACAAAAGTGCTCTAGTCTTACTCTTTGAGTTTTATGTTGCTTGCATTGTCTTCTGAGTGGCAGAAATGAGAAGACTTCTCTAATAATTAAGGTTGATACAAAATATCGTTAATGCCAGGCTTTTTTTTAAATCCTCATCTGATGATATTTTTCTATTGATTTTTAGAGAGAGTAGAAGGGAGGGAGGGAGAGAGAGAGAGAGAGAGAGAGAGAGAGAGATCGATGTAAGAGAGACACATCCATTGGTTGCCTCCCTTATGCGCCCTGGACAAGGCCAGCGATTAAGCCTGCAACCGAAGTACATGCTCTTGACCGGAATCAAACCAGAGACCCTTCAGGCTGTGGGCCGATGCTCTATCCACTGAGCCAAACCAGCTAGGGCAGTGCCAGGCTTTTTAGAGCAGAGGAAGAAGCATGCTTTTATAAGCTTAGGTGGTAGTCAGTAGCACTGAACAACAGAGAAATAAACCAATCACAGCCATATACCTTTAGTATTTTAAGTAAAATTCTATACTTCAAATTATGTTTTTCCTAAAGTATCAAGCACTTATTTTAACTTACAAATTCTACTTTACCCCCCCCCCTCCCAAGAGTAACTGAAGGCTGTTAAGGGAAATGTTCTGCATGAGTTCAAAACTTCTAATAGAGCCTTGATGAAAACCCGCTGAATCCTCTGGCCAGTCAAGGCAGCCTGTTGCTGGGCCAACATATTCAAGCCAGAGAAACAGATTCCGAGGAAATCATCACATTCAGGGTGATCTGAAGAACTTCTTGGCCAAAGTCCTTCAGGGGAAGCCAAGAGTCAAAGCTAGGGAGACCAGAAAGAAGTATCAAGTCCAAAGAGAGAAGCAGGCTCAGTGATGTAGAGATGGAGCCAAGAGTCAGAAGCCAAATAGATACTGGAGTTGAGTGTGGTCAAATGGTTGCAAACAAAACAGCTTTGGCACAACTGCCTTCCAAGAGGGCAGGATCAACATGAATACTTGTGTTCTTCCAATTGGCACCACTGATATTTGTAAAAAATATATTATTATAGCAGTACATTCCAATATGAGACATCCATTTAGATCACCAGTAATGGAGAATAGGTCCCTAACAGAAAAAACAACAACTGTGCCTTCCAATAATGAAAGTTAGAAGGTTTAAAAAAAGAATTAAAGACAATTAGACAACACAATACCATCTACTTTACCCAAGACTCCATTGACTAACATTCTCTACTGATTGACTCATCTACAGATTCATAATGCAATTATAATGGATGGTTATAGGTACTTCCTTAATAACTGATGAACAAATTATGTTGTGACTGGTTTGGAAATCAACTGCAATCCATTTTTTTTCTTAAATGAGAAATGAATAAACATTTTAATTGCCTACTTATTACGTACAATCGAATGAAGATAAAGTACTTTTTTAAAATCAGAATATTTTATTAATCACACCAAGAACATGCCACAAAACACAAAGTTTTCTGATTAGAGAAAAATATAAAGCTAGCACTAAACATGAAGATGAATGCTTTATATCCGCTCTAAATTTTTAAATGAATACTTTACCTTTGTTAAACATGTACTAAGCGCCAAGTACTAAGTGCCAGGTTAATACTTAACATCCATTGCGTCCTTTAATCTGAATCAGCAGTCTGATTTTAATATTTACTATGATTATTTCACAGTTGAAAATTAGAGTTGCTTAATAATTTGGTCAGGTTCACACAACCAATAAGTAAAGGATCTATCAGTCTTAATAGATAGATAAGCACATAGGAGATACACATAGAAGAATAAAGTGATAGAGAAAAATAAGTATTCCTGTTCATCCCTTTATTTCTGAAATGGCAGACTGCATCACACCCAATTTATAACTGAGAGACTAGGACTTAGGCATGGAACAGACTGACATACCTCAATGTGGGGTTGGGGGGTGAGGTGAGAAGAGATAAACCAGAGCTTATATACTTATATGCAAAGCCCATGGACATGGGCAGTAGGGTAGTGAAGACATGGAGGGGTGGGTAGGGGCTGGGAGGATGGAGGCAAAGGGGGTAAAAAGGCAGATATCTGTAATACTATAAACAATAAAAAATTTACTTAAAAAAGGAGTGAGGGTAAAAAATTCCAATAGAACTTATCCTTGGCCCTTAATTTAGGGTAAGCTATATGAAATTCCTAGTACTTTAATATTTTGGCCTACAAGCATGGCACTCCCATATGATTCAATCTAATGTATCCCTTCTGCAGAGCACTTCAAAGCACAATAATATTGCCTCAATACTAGAAGCCATATTGCCCATATCTCCACTCCCTATGAAATTCCTGATGTGATCTTGATATCTAAATGATTCATTTGGGTATGCACAAAATATTAAAAAATATTTTAAATTTAGAAAATATCAATTACTACAATGGTTTATTCAAGTAATAACAGTAACAATGTTTAAAATAACATTAACACTTTTTATTCAAAATTTCCAAAATATTTTTAAGCCAATACTTTACAAATCCCACATCTCTGTGATGTGGGTAAGCTCTTATCATCACTCTTGAACAGCTTAGCACCTAAAACATAAAGCATTTAAGTGGCTTTCTGCTGTCATTCAATGAGTCAGCAGTGGCAGTAACAGCTTGAGTTACAGGACATTACTTATTCTGTACTATACAGTCAACTTCACAGTGTCACATCAGGGGACACAGTTTGTTTGGCTTCCATGAAATAAATGATCCTCCAACACTATTCTATTGAGGCAAAAATATTAAAAATAATTTCATTATTATATAAATCATGAGTGAACCAGATGAAAACAACAAAACACTGGCAGATCAGTTTGGCTCATGTTCATAGTGGCACCACAGCTGGTATCCACAGCACCATTCTCTCTCTCATTGCAGAATCACAGCCACCTGCATGCAATAGCCCTGGCTCATGTCATTCACAATATTGCATCGGGCTTGCTTCCATTTTAGGCTTGGTCCACAGTCCCAAGTGAACGCTCTCGGTTCCATTAACACTCACAAGTCATTTTGCATTTGTGAACTGTAAACTCTCTGAATTGTTTCATATTCTATTTGACCAATACTGCACTCTAAACTCAGTGCCTCATTAAATTTCAGTTGAGTAAAGGGATCCCTAATTATGCAAAGGGGACCCAGAAAGACTGAGGTGCTAGCAGGCCACAAGAGTTAGGCAAATGAGTTTGTCATCTGGTGAAATGCCTGATTAAGATCCTGAGAAAAGTGTCTCTTCATGGTAACATCAACAGTGTAAGTTTCACTCATACTAAAAGATTTTCATTAAGTAGAGAATGCTCCTGATATGCACCAATTTCACTTGCTTCAATTTAGTTAAGTAATACCAGTCCTGAACAACAGGATTCCCATTTCAATTACCACAGTATATTAACTGTGAGAAATTTCTTACGTACAAACACAGATGCTATCACTTTGGCATTTTATATCATGATCAATGACAAATCAAGTCGCTTATTTCAAAGTCTATTAGTGATTAGCCACAGAGCATCTGTTACTTAGCTCACAGACAGCAAAGTGTATATACTAGTATACTTGTGTTGCCTCTCTGTTTCCCTGTGATAAACCCATGTGATGTTACTTTAAAATGGGTATTCCAAATAGAAAAATGGGCAACAAAATCGAAGTGCAAGAAAGAAACAGAAAGTGATAACACTAGAAGTGAAGTTCAAATAAAACATAAATGGATTTACGGGAGAAATAGCTGAACACCACTACCTTCAAGAGACTCAAGATGTAAAGCCAGAAGAATTTGGAGAAGTTAGCGATATAATTAAGAGAAGTGACTGTGACAAAAAGGATGAAGCTACAGGGAGTGATGCCAGCAAAGAGCCTTCACAGGAGTTCCAGAGAACCTTGGAAATATTTCATGACATTGGATAAAATAGTGGAAGTTTATCCAATCTTACAAAATAGTATGCTAATTCACCAAAGTATAGACAATATACTTGCACTGTATTATAAGTTTTATGATAAGAAAGCAAGCACTATGCAAACTACCTTGGATAAGTTGCTTAAAAAGAAATAAAATATTTTACTTATCAATAGCTGTGTTTTAAATTTCCAGATACTATACAAACTTTAGTTTTACTATTTTTATGGACCTGGTGATTATAATGTTCAGTGAAATAAGCCAGTCAGAGAAAGACAAATACCATATGATCTCAGTTATATGAATCTAATGAACAAAATAAACTGATGGACAGAATAGAAACAGGAGCATGGATACATGGAACAGACTGACAGCTGTCAGAGAGAATGAGGGAGGAAGGACTGGATGAAAGAAGGTGAAGGGATTAGCCTAAGAATATATATGCATATCCCATAGACACAGACAACAGTGCGGTGATGGCCAGTGGGAGTGGGCAAAAGGAGAAAATGAGACATCTGTAATAGTGTCAACCATAATAATAAAGTTTAGAAAATAAGAGAGTTTTTATATTCTGATAAGAATTTTCAAATGTCACAGAATAATCACAATTTCCCCCATTGGTTATTAAGATCATTTTACATGATTTGAAATTACAGTCATTTTTATGGTCCTTCACTACCCTGCAAAGTAAGTCCTTCCTGTAGTTTATTATGGATCAGAATTAACCTCCTGCTAAGGACTAGAAGCTATGGACTAAAACAAACAGGCAAAGAAAAATAATTATCTGACTGAAGGCATTAGAGAACCATCAAGGCAGTGAGGACTTTTTTGACCTAAGAGAGGAAATCCAAGTAAATGGAAGTTCTGGGAACTACAGTCTCTGGAACATCAAAAGTGGTCATGAGTTGAGTATCAAGTGAGTAAGTGAGTAATAAAGGAATGAATTTAGTTTCCAACTATTATTATTACCCAGGATAAGAAAGTAGTATTAATAATTATTCTTTGTGTTATATAGAAACCCCCATGAGGTTTGTCAACTTCCAGGATTAGAGGCAGCTGGTTAACACGCTGACAGCATCTATTATTATTATCATAATCATCATCATCATCATTATGCCACAGAAAACTTAACTAAAGACTGTCAGTAATAGCCCTAGCTGGTTTGGCTCAGTGGATAGAGTGTCAGCCTGTAGACTGACTGAAGGGTCCCAGGGTTTTCCAGTCAAGGGCAACATGCCTGGCTTGCAGGCTAGATCCCCAGTAGGGGCCGTGCAGGAGGCAGCCAATTAACAATTCTCTCTCATCATTGATGCTTCTCTCTCCCTCTCCCTTTCTTTCTGAAATCAATAAAAAAATACTTTTTAAAAAGGTATCAGGAATAGAGAAGAAATGACAGTTTAAGTCCTGATTTCTCCAACATATTGCACCAATAGATATGCTTGAAACCCCATATTTAAGGTCTACTATTGAATCTACTTTTTAATTTCTGTTTCTTTTATCAATGTTCATTTAGGACACAAGAATTCAAGTGAATTCTGATTTTTACAGAAATCTTTTAGTACATACTTATCACCCCAAGTCCTCCCAATCAAGACAAAAGATATCTAAAAAACAAAAAACAAAAAAAACACAAGCCAATATTCAAACTTATCAGATAAAAAATGCTAAATATTATAATTTGAAAAACCTATTATCTTAATCAGAAAGTTGACATATTAGCCATCCAAAACACTTTTATAATGACTATATGGTAACCCACAAGGTCATAAAATACAAAAACACAAATGACTCTAGCATATTGCAGTTAGAATTCCATGGCAGCTCCCAATTCCACTGGCCAATTTTTACAGTGTTTTAGTCTCTGTAAAATAAATGATGAACATTGAGAAAGGTACATGTAAACTAAAGGAAAGCTCATGGCTGCACCGTTTTACATCCCCACCAGTGACGAATGAGGGTTCTGATCCTTAGTTCGTCTTTAATTACCATAATAAAACATTATTTTCTCATTAATAAATGTTGATTTCATTAAAATCAAAGTATTTACTTAGTTTTTACTTTGTCTTGGGCTTTTCTTTCCCCCATCCTTTTTTCGTGTTTTTATAGCATGAAAATGACCCCTAATTTTACTCCATAAAGCTAATGTGCCCATCTAAACGTGGGGTCTCTCACTCCCACAATCCATCCTCAACCCCAGCAAGCTGTCAACCCTCCTTTTCCATCTCATTACTATTGCTCTCTTAAAGTAATAAAGAACCATGAGGTTCATGATTCTTAGCAATGTCAGGCTTTTAGAACCTGCATAAATTATGAGGCAGAAAACACTGTTTCAGTAAGTGATGAATTTCAAATCCCTGGGACCATGAACAGGGAGCCATAACTTAAATGATATTCTCTCAATATGTCTTATTTATGGATGCTTACATTCACATTTAATATGAGGCCTTAGAACTCAGATCACAGTAACAATTGTTCTGTTGTTTAAGCAGCTTATTTCTTGCTATTATAAAAATAATGCTACTCAAAGAAGTAACTGCCACTCGTTGGATTTCCTTTGTTTGCCTTCTAATACTGAAGGTGGGAACGCACAAAGGCTGAGATCATTTTTATAGTTTTACATTCATATTCCCTATTAACCCAGTGGCCTGCATGCGCAAAATTATCAGTGGCACAGTTTTCTTTTTCTGTCTCATTTTTCTGTATTTGGACTCTAATATAACATTGACATAAAGCATGAAAAAAGGATTATGTTATACATGTTCTATAATCACAAAGAGTTGGACAATATGGAAAAAGAACAATATGGAAAAGATCTAAAAGAACAAGTATAACTATTAATATGACTAATATCATTGGCAAGTAGGTAAAAACAATCAAACAAAATGGATCTGGGTTTGATATAAATCCATAGGTATGCAAGCCTTCTCAAGGCCTTAGGATAGCTATCTATCTCTGTGTCAGCGGCTTTTTATTAATTTTTTAATGTGTATTGATTTCAGAGAGGAAGGGAGAGGGAGAGAGAGAAAAAAAAATCAATGATGAGAGAGAATCACCGATTGGCTGCCTCCTGCATGCTGCCCACTGGGGATCAAGCCTGCAACCCAGGCATGTGCCCTTGACCAGAATCAAACCCAGGACCCTTCAGTCCACAGGCCGACACTCCATCCACTGAGCCAAACCAGCCAGGGCTGGTACCAGCTGCTTTTTGTCCTCGAGGAGTCACTGATGTCTGCAGACAGGAGTAAATGGCCATTTGTGGTTAGGAACCTGATAACATCCCTTCCAACAAGGTTGGAGAGTGTTTTTAATTTGATGTCCTTTCCAAAACAACAATATCTGAAGTCTTTATTTCCTGGGAGCTTGCTATGAAAGTAAGATTACCAACTTGGCTCTCTTTCTTTTTTCTTCCTTTCTCTCTTTCTTTCTTTCTTTCTTTCTTTCTTTCTTTCTTTCTTTCTTTCTTTCTTTATTTCTTAATCTTCACCTGAGGATATTTTTTCCATTGATTTTTAGAGATAGTGGGAGGGGGAGAGACAGAGAGAGAAACATCCATGTGAGAGAGACACATCCATTGGTTGCTTCCTGAACACGACCCAATCAGGGCTAGGGAAGAGCCTGCAAGCGAGGTATGTGCCCTTGACCATAATTGAACCAGGGACCCTTCAGTCCACAGGCCAACACTCTGTCTACTGAGCTAAACCATCTAGGGCCCAACTTGGATTTTTCTTGAGGTGACTCTCAAACCTTGGCAATTGTGTAAGATGTCTTCTTTAAACAATGTTAGCTCATAAGCTCCTTCACCTAAGTTCAGCTTAAATGCACTATGATACATGAGGAAAGCAAAAACTGAAAAATGGGGTGCCAGGGAGCCAGGAAGAACCACATGTTCGTGTGGGGTTTCCCATAGTCCAGACTATTTGTTTAATTTACAATAATTGTTTACCCATAATACACCCTAGAAGTTCTTATCACTTATTTTATAATGCTTTCTATCCAATTTAACATAAAAATCATTTGAGGTATTTGAGGGAAAACCACAAAGTAATTCCTATATATACATTGATATTTTAACCCTTAAAATTACAATTTCTCATGAAAACTAAGAAGTCAAACTTATGAAGACATTTTATAACCTCTAGAAACATTTTTTCATAGACATAAATGGCAATTATATAATGGGGCTATTTTTGTAAAACACAGCTAAAAGTCATGTCTCTTTTACTTAAACCAACAAACCTAAGCTAGATTTTATTTACTAAGGATTAATCTTAGTTTCAATCCTTACAAGTACTTGCCTTTAAATTAATTTTAACAATACCACCTGGAGGTAGAAAATTATTTTACACTTATAATACACATATAGACGTACAGACAGACACAGAGAACCATGGGATCCAGATTTTGTTTTGGAGGGCTTTTACAATTTATATTTGTCCTTGATGGCGTAAATTCCAAATGACCTCCCCTTTAAAATAAGGACACCCTTTTTTATTGATTTCAGAGAGGAAGGGAGAGAGAGAGAGAGAGAGAGAGAGAGAGACATCAATGATGAGAGAGAATCACCAATTGGCTGCCTCCTTCATGCCCCCCACTGGGGATCAAGCCTGAAACCCAGGCATATGCCCTTGACCAGAATTAAACCCAGGACCCTTCAGTCCACAGGCCGACACCCCATCCGCTGAGCCAAACCAGCCAGGGCTGGTATCAGCAGCCAATGCAGTGAATATCCCTGTCTGACTGCTTTACACCTTAGAACAGCGGTTCTCAACCTGTGGGTCGTGACCCCTTTGGCGGTTGAACAACCCTTTCACAGGGGTCACCTGAGACCATCCTGCATATCAGATATTTACATTATGATTCATAACAGTAGCAACCTTACAGTTATAAAGTAGCAACGAAAATAATTTTATGGTTGGGTCACAACATGAAGAACTGTATTTAAAGGTCCAGAAGGTTGAGAACCACTGCCTTAGAAGGACTTTTCCTCAGGCAATCCCACGAAGATTCTTAGTCACCTAAGAATACTTGACACCCTGACTGGTTTGTCTCAGTGGATAGAGCATCGGCCTGCAGACTGAAGGGTCCCAGGTTCAATTCCGATGTTCATGGGCACATACCTCACTTGCAGGCTCCTCCCTGGCCCTGGTCGGGTCGTGTTTAAATATATTCAGAAAGGCACAGAGAGGGAGAGAGATAGAAACATCAATGATGAGAAAGAATCATTGATCAGCTACCTCCTACATGATCAGGGATCAAGCCCACAACCTGGGCATGTGCCCTGACCAGAAATCAAACTGTGACCTCCTGGTTCATAGGTGGACGCTCAACCACTGAGCCATGTCAGCCAGGCAGGGCAGCCATTTTTGATACCTCAAAGAATTGGATTGACATAGAAATGATATCATAGGTTAATTTCTCTAAATCTTTTTTGAAGCTTTGAGAGACCAATTAAATATGCTCTCCATTCTTTTTGCTTAATTTCATAGCCAGTTTTTTCTAACTGTGCACAAAAGATTTAGAAGTGTTAAAGGATCCTCATTTTGGCCATTTTAATATTGATTGTCATGGGGCTTGTCGACCACAGAGGCACAATTTCCCATGTTAATTTTGATATCTGTAGAGTCTAAACAAACTTCTAGGGGGGAAAATTTAAAAAAAAAAAACAGCCTAGCCCTAACCGGTTTGGCTCAGTGGATAGAGCGTCAGCCTATCCATCAAAGGGTCCCAGGTTTGATTCCCGTCAAGGGCATGTACCTTGGTTGCGGGCACATCCCCAGTAGGGAGTGTGCAGGAGGCAGCTGACCAACGTTTCTCTCTCATCCATGTTTCTAACTCTCTATCCCTCTCCTTCTCTCTGTAAAAAGTCAATAAAATATATTTTTTTAAAAAAACAACCTTTACCTGCACATCTCCAGATGAGCCAATGCAGTGAATAACTCTGTCTGACTGTTTTACACCTTAGAAGGACTTTTCCTCAGGCAACCCTATGAAATTCTTAGTCACCTAAGAATACTTGATGCCCTGACTGGTTTGGCTCAGTGGATAGAGCATCGGCCTGCAGACTGAAGGGTCCCAGGTTTGATTCCGGTCAAGGGCATGTACCATAGTTGTGGGCACATCCCCAGTAGGAGGTGTGCAGGGGGCAGCTGATCAATGTTTCTCTCTCATCGATGTTTCTATTTATAAAGAATACTTGAAAAAGGGCCAGTGAAAGCTTACACGACACCACTGGAACTTTCCAAGGCACAGCCCTTTTCTCAGGCCCCTCTCTAGGAGGCAACCCATTCCAGGGTGCCCTGCCCTTCTATCCAGGGCTTCTGCTGGCTTCTTTGGGATCGGCTGCACTACTGCAATGGATACCTCACAGCACCCATCTCTGCCACCTCAGATTTGGGGCTCTCAACAACTATCATCATCCATTGGCTATTCAGGTTGGGGAAGCAAGGGTCCTTGAACTTTCAGAGCTAAACTGAGTTCAGCCTCTCACTGAACCAGCAAAGATTTTGTTCAGACTCTCAATAAGCAATTGAAGTAAAAACCAAGATGAAAAGCAGCAACCCAATTTTTTTCTTTTCTCTGGGTTATCTCAAACTTTATCCACATCAAGGATTTTCAAGTCATAGCCCTGCAACTTAAAGCAAGGAGGCCTGTAATTCCTAATATACTCACCCAAGTTCACCCAATGTTGAGTGGGGAGCTGATGGTGCACAATGGGCTCTTGCTTATACCTAGCACCAGGTTCAAATCTGCAGGGTGGTCCTGGGTGGGCTTCTTCAAAGCCCTGCCATACTATGCCAAGTAAATTTCAATGTAAGAAATGTCCAGCCCTCCCAGCGTGGCTCAGTGGTTGAGCATCGACCTATGAACCAGAAGATCATGGTTTGATTCCGGTCAGGTCACATGCCCAGGTTGCAGGCTCGATCCCAGTGAGGGGCATGCAGGAGGCAGCCGATCAATGATTTTCTCTCATCTTTGATGTTTCTATCTCTCTCCCTCTCCTTGTCCCTTGAGGGAGGAAGCAAGATCCAAACCCATGGAGAATTTTTATGATATTTTTGAGCACCGAGGACAGTGGTAGGGAGCAAGATCTCAAATGTGCCTCAGTGGCACTGTGTTAACCACATAAATTGAGTTCCTGCTGCTCTTTGTTCAATGTGGCCTAGGCAGCATAATCTGGACTGCTTTTCTGGTTCTTATTATCTGTGGGAAAGAGGCTAAACAGCATAGTATTTTGTACCATTTCAGCCAGTGGAGCCACAAATATTTTTGATTCTGAACAAATACTTTCGTTTTCCATCCAGATTTTCAGATTGGTGCCCTCACTTGTAGCATTGCTAATCAACATCTGGGGCAACAGAGAAACTGTGCTTCATTAAACTAAATCACACTCATTTGTCTATAAAAAATATAACTATGTTGATGCCATGGAAACATTCCGTTTATTAAGCAGGTCCCTTTGCACCTGTTTGGGGATCAGCCTAATTTAATCTAGATTCTTCCCTAAATATTAATGGAGTTGAGCAGGCAAAATTTTTCAAACCCTTGGTACCTTCAAGAAAGGAATCCTCCAAGCTCTGGCCAGTTTGGCTCAGTGGATAGACCATCAGCCTGAGGACTGAAGGGTTCCAGGTTCTATTCCAGTCAAGGGCACTTGCCCAAGTTGCAGCCTCGGTCACCAGTAGGGGGCGTGCAGGAGGCAGCCAATCAATGATTCTTTCCCAACATTGATGTTTCTATCTCTCTCTTCCTCTTCCTTCCTCTCTGAAATCAATAAAATATATTTTAAAAATGAGAATAAAAGAAGGGAAGGAAAGAAGAAAGAAAAGAGAGAAGAAGAAAGAAAGAGAAAGAGAGAGAGAGAGAGAGAGAGAGAGAGAGGGAAGAGAAAGAAAAAGAAAGAGAGAGAGAGAGAGAAGAAAGAAAAAGAAAGAAAGAAAGAAAGAAAGAAAGAAAGAAAGAAAGAAAGAAAGAAAGAAAGAAAGAAAGAAAGAAAGAAAGAAAGAAAAAGAAAGCTATTAAGAACATAAGGTTTTCATGGTTCACCCTCCTCCCCTTTAATATGGATACTCTCAACCCTGGCTACACATTACAATCACCTGGGGAAGATTTGAAAAATACCAGCACTTGAGATGGCATTCACTGTGTATAGTGCATGTGCATTATCATTCAATAAAGCATTGAAAAAACATAACCAAGGCATGTGTCCCATCCCAAATCAAATGAAGCTTAATAAGTGGATCCCTGAGGGTGGGTCTCAGGGCTTGTCAAACTGTAAAGTGCATGAGAATCACCAGAGGATCTTAAAGTAAAGAGTCTGATTGTATAATTCTGGGGCATGGCCCAAGATTCTGGATTTCTCACAAGCATTCCCATAATCCCTATGGCATTCCACCAACCATGCTTTGAGTAGCAAGGCTACTTGTAGTCCAGTGGTTCCCAGACGTGAACATACCACACAGTTCCCTCCAGGGCTTGTTAAACAGATAACTGGGCCCCACCCCCAGAATTTCTGAATCATTAGATCTGGGATGGAACCTAAGAATGTGTTTTTCTTGGTGGTGCTGATGAAACTGGTCATGGAGCACACTTAGAGAATCACTGTTCTAGGCCATATCTAAACCCCATCATACACAAAAATAAAACTTATTAAGACACAAAACTAGTTCTCACAGAATACAGCTATTAAAGCAGGAACCCTCTGAAATGTGTTTACCCACTCAGCATATATTTCAAAAAGGATATACACATAAAATGAAAGCTTCAATTTGAAGCAAAGTTAATACGCTGCTGGAAACAGACTATTACAGTTGTCAGATCAGCAGTGAAGGAAGAGCAGAAATATTAGAAAGCAGTCAAAGAACTTATAAAGTATAATCAGTGTCAGTGAACTCTCCCACAAAAAAATATATCCGTTACTAGCCTAACACTATGTAGCCAATTGTTCTCAATTATCAGCAACCCATAGACACCTACATCAGACTCATACAGAAGTGTCTCTCAGTAAGGTTTAGAGCAGTGGTTCCCAATCTTTTTTTGGCCACGCCCCACCTAAGCATCTCTAAAATCCTGATGCCCTGCCCCCCCCCCCGTGACATACAATTCTTATTATTCAAAAAGTGACTCCTATTCCCTGGACGAAGCCTAAAAGGCCGTTAACTTGGTCTAAACAAGCTTCCAAAGAACATGGCATCCATGGAAGAGAAAAATAAAGGAACGGAAGGACAGTGGAAGTACTGAGGAAGTACTAAGAAATTGTTAATAATAATAATATGAAGTGATATGAAAAATAGCAAATAAAGTTTCAAAACATATAATAGAGAACCAAAATCATTAATATGTCACAATATATATTTATATACTGTATATGAGGCCCGTAGAACAATAAGAAATGCAAAAAATTCACTGTTAATAACTCATTCTCAAATTGCCCCCCTTAAAAGTCAAATTGCACACACCCCCCCGTGGGGCATGTGCCCCTCGCTGGTAACCACTGGTTTAGAGGCTTTTTTTTTTTTTTGGTAATTTTCTTATCTAACAGACCCACAACTGAACAGATCCTTTATTCAATGTGATAATTTCCTTAGCCCTTGCTCCATCTTTGAACCCTTGATCTGATGCCACCTTTAATTGGCATTAGTCCATCTTCAGCTGCTCTGTGCATGTAGGAATTAGGTGTATGGTCTACCTATGCTAGTGACCAAACTCACATCCCTTACATTTTATAAGACTCTATGGAAAAGTTCTGCCTCATCATTTAAGAGGAGATAGTATCACCAAGAAACTTCTGACCTTTCAACCACTTATCCACTACTCACTTTTAGAAAAAGAAATGGATTATCTGAACACAGCCTGCTTGGAGCCTGAAGCCCATTAGCCCATATCACATGCTTGAAAGCAAGACAAGCCATGCTCCATCTCTCTGTCTGTTAAACCACCTACCCCCAAGCTTCTGGTAGGCTCATCCCAGGTGTCTGACAGCTTCATTCCATCATCTTTGACCTACTAATTTAATTACTTTGTCAAGAAAGTCCCAAGACCTAGGTTAGGAGATGAAGGTCAGAGGCCAGAGGCATTTTCCTATTCTCTAATCCAGCTTTTCTTACAATAAAGCTGAAAATGTGATTCCCTATAACTATTTTCAGTTTATTAGAATTTAAGAGGTGGAAGGAGGAAATCTGAGAGTTTCTACTCATTCCCTGAGTCTTGCATATATTTGTTACTTCTTGTATTTATTCCTGTAGCATTGCTTTAATAAAAATTTTGTTCCACTTAAATTTTATATATCTGATTTCCTCTTTATCATAGTATAGGTTTCTACAAGTGGCATAACTGAATTAAAAGTATGAGCATTAAAAGGTACATACTTACACTTATAAAACACCAAGTCCTGGGGGTATAATGTACAGCATGTGGTCATAGTTTGTAATACTATAATGTTTATTTGAAAGTTGTTAAGATAATAAATCTTAGAAGTTCTCTCACAACAAAAAAAAATGTAACAATGTGTGGTGATGGAAGTAAACTAGACTTATTATGGTGATTACTTTGCAATATATACAAATATCAAAACATTATGTTGTACACTGAAACTAATTTAATATTATACATCAATTATATCTCAAAAATGTATTAGCATTTTAAAGTCTGTGATATATACTGACAATGTTTTTCCACAAAGTTTATAATAATTCACCATCTTACCAACAATATATGAAAATGCTATCTTATTTTATCCTCATTACCATGTCAGCTCTGAGTATTAATATTTTTAATATTTGCCAATATTATAGGAGAAAATAATTTTAATGTTTCCTTTGATTAGCTAGCTTGAACAATTTAATATGTTTATTATTTGTTAACATTTCCTTGGTGAATTACAGCTCTACAGATTTTATAATTTTCACAATGGATGTTGAAAACTAAATATTTTAAAATTATTTTCAAGGGACCTTTTCAGATAGGACATACTTTGCAATGACAATGAGACAATGACACCAGTGACAATGGTGTTTACCACACCATTATTTTCCTGTGTACACAGGAAGTCTGTTTCCCAATCTTAACTGCACTTGGATTGGGGTGATATGACTGCTATGTGATCAATTGGAATAGGAGCAAAAGTCATGTATCACTCCTAGTCTGAGGCAGTTAAGAATGTTGTGAACTCTTCTCTCTCTCTCTCTCTCTCTCTCTCTCTCTCTCTCTCTCTCTAATATGGCAAGAAGTTAAGAATTATTGAGATGGCAAATTTGATATAAGGAAACCTGAAGTCACAATGTAGAGGCCTCAACAACCAATATGGAAGGCATCTGAGATGTCCTTCCTTGGGGAAAAGCTACAAAGAAAAGCCAACTGACCTGCAAATAACTGTGATGTGAGTGAAAATAAACACTTTATGTTGAGACCCTACATAAGCTAATATAACAGAATAGTCTAATAAATAAGACTAGGCCTAAATCAGCGGTTTTAAATTAGGGTGGATTTTGTACCCCACAGGGGATATTGGCATTGTCTGGAGTAATTTTTGTGTATCTCAACTCAGGGTATACTCCTGGCATCTGGTTAGTAGAGACCGAGGATGCTACTAAACATCCTACAATGTATAAGACTGGACCCACAACAAAAACTGATCTAATTCAAAATGTCAATAGTCTTGGAGGAACCAAGAAGCTGGCAAAGGTAAACACGATACTCGCCGCCTCGCACAATCATATAAAAATAACAACTAAAATACAGAACAACCATAATTTAGAACCAACTGAAATGTGGCTGAATGGAAGTCCTACAACTAGAGAAGTAAAGAAGAAAGCACATTGAGACTGGGAAGAGGGGCAGAGGCATGGAATGGGCTGGTCCCACACCCATGTGTGGCATTATTTTTTTTTTACTCAGGAGGGATATCTGGGCAGCGGAGGCCTCCCATGAGGAGCAAGGGGTCCCAGCCCCACACCAGGCCCCCAGCCCAGGGTTCCAGAACTTGGAAGAGAAGTTCCTGTAACTACAGGCTATAAAAACTAGCAGGGGTTGTGGCTGGGACCCAGGAAAGCTATCATTTAGAATTAAAAGTCAGATAAAGATCTTCACAGACAAGAAAAAACTAAAGGAGTTCATCATCAGAAAACTAGCATTGCATGAAATATTGAAGGATATTCTGAAGAAGGAGGAGGAGGAGGAGCAGGAGCACTAGGAGGAGGAGGAGGAGAGAAAAAGATAAAAAATATGAACGATAGAATGGCAATAAATACATAGCTATCAACAATTTAATTTAAAAGTCAAAATAAACAAATAAGAAATCTAATAAACAAAATAAACTGATGAATAAAATAGAACCAGAAGCATGGAAACATGGAACAGACTGAGGAATCTCAGAGGGAAGAGGGGAGGAGGCAGGAAGAGATTAACCAAAGATCTTATATGTGTATATTCATTACCACAGACAATACTTTGAAAGCGGAGGAGGGGCACCTCTAGAAGCTGGGAAAGGCCAAGGACTGATTCTCCCTTGGAGACTCCACAGGGAGACAGCCTGGCCAACACTTGACTTTGGTCCACTTTGACTTCTGACCTGCAGAACCGTAGATAAAAAGTTTGCATTGTTGAATAGGAACCAAGATGGTGGCATAGGTAACCACCCGTACTTGCCACCTCCCACAACCACATCAAAATTACAACTAAAATACAGAACAACCATCATTCAGAACCACTTGAAAGCTGGCTGAATGGATGTCCTACAACTAGAGAAGTGAAGAAGAAAGCACATTGAGACTGGGAAGAGGGGCAGAGGCATGGAATGGGCTGGTCCCACACCCATGTGTGGCATTATTTTTTTTTTACTCAGGAGGGATATCTGGGCAGCGGAGGCCTCCCATGAGGAGCAAGGGGTCCCAGCCCCACACCAGGCCCCCAGCCCAGGGTTCCAGAACTTGGAAGAGAAGTTCCTGTAACTACAGGCTATAAAAACTAGCAGGGGTTGTGGCTGGTACCCAGG